>NC_056726.1:1398258925-1398328925 GCF_019279795.1 Protopterus annectens
AAGTGAGATACAGTAAGGTCCTTGAGCATGGAATGACAGTCTTGGAATACATTTTTACATTAGTAACCTATTATAATTCTCTACAAGTGTTACTATGAACTATCATAGAAGAACTCGGCTATGTCAGACAGAAACCAAATGCAGTATTTTAGAGGGTATGCACTGAGAAAGAGCTGTACTCGAAAGCTTTGCCTTATTTTATTGTGGCCTATTAAAGTCTTGGACATTGGACTTTTGTTTTTTTTTTTTATTTTATTGTTGTATTTTTGTTCTTTGGAGTCCTTCCACCACGAAGGGAATTTTTTTCTGTGTATTTTAGAGGGTACTTAGTTGTCACTGTCTGGCATAAAAACAGTTTTGGCTGGGTAGCTACATGACCGCTGATCAGGAGACATGTTGAAACCTATGTTAACATGAAAGTCCTCAATATCTAATTAAATGGTGTTTTTTGTTTCAAAGGAGGTCCCATGTTTTTTGTCCATTGACACCACAGCTGACCTCAGTTTAGGAAAACTGTGAAAGCAATATCCACATAATATGTTCACTAAGTTGTCATTAAACAAGAAGTAAAAAATGTAAATATTTTACACGACATGGAAACACTTTTTATTACTGCAGGCTTAAAAACATGGGCAATACGCTATCATTTAAATCTCAATTCAGCCCTTGAAGGAAGAAAAGCAGTTAGTGGAGGACAGACAGTGTCATCGCTTTACACAAAAGTGGAGCATCCACTGATTCGGTAAATTATAGACCCATCAGCCTAATTAGCCTGATCTGCAAGGCCATGGAACAGATTATAATGGACCTCATTAACAAGGACATTGGCAACCTCCAAACACTCAATCCCACACAGTTTGGCTTCATCAAGGGGAGGTCATGTCTGTTAAATTTGTTCGACATTTTTGAGACAGTCACCAAAGCCATGGATAAGGGGAAGACAGTGCACTCTGCCAACCTTGACCTGGCCAAAGCCTTCGACACTATTCCCCACTCGGGCATAATAGATAAACTCTCTCAACTAGGCATCAATCCGTATGTTACCAGATGAGTAGCCACCTGGCTCAATGATAGAACCCACCTAGTTAAAATATGTGAAGCCACCTCAAGCAGTAGACCCGTATCGAGTTGCATACCCCAGGGTTTGGTCTTGGGGTCTCTGTTATTTGGGATATACTTTTCTGAGGTACAGGTGAAAACCATCTTCACCAGAAGAATCCAGGGCCTCAAATATCTACTATACACAGATAGGCTAAAAGCTCTATCACTCTACTCTGTTTCATAAATACACCTCAGAGGTGACCTCTGGCACACAAGGTGATCTCGGACCCTGCCTTGATGGGACTGCTGCATATACGCAAGTCAAGCTTCACTCGAGTAACCTGCACACGTGGCCTCAACCTGGTCTGTGACATCAATAGGACTTGCTGGCAGGACAGATATGTGTCCCAGAGACTCCCCCATCTATGGAATAGACTCCTTCTCCACGTCAAGCAGAGTACCTATTTACCCCTTTTTAAGCACAATCTAGATAACTTGATGGGAAATAGAAAATACATCCCTGGGATTCCACTCGTGTCCCTGCTGGACAGGGGCATCGGGTGCTGATTTGTCTATACATGGGCTAAACTCTTGGCTAGGCTTATAAGGGTCTCAGGGCCAATAGCCTAGTAACTAGACGGAAGACACCTCAGAGGTGATATACCGTCAGATACGTAAAAAAAATAAACTTTAACCCACTCACATTCATCTCATCCCTCAAAGAATGTAACTGGCATCCTCTAAAGTACCTCAGTCTTGATGACGCAGTTGAATTTTTTAATACTACCTTCCTGAGCATCCTTAATTACCATGCCCCCATAAGACTTTCCAGAATCAAAGCACAACCCTCCCCATGGCTACAGAAAACCACTAAGTCAGAAATGAAAAAAAAGGATAAAGCCTGCGAGCACTGGCGCAAAACCAAGACCCCCTCAACTAGACAGAAATTCCTAGAACTACGCAATAGAGTCAAAAAGTTAATAAAACAGGACAAATTCCAATACTACCAGTCTGCCCTAGACTCCTCCGAACACAGCCCCAAACAATTCTGGTCCTCAAACTCCATCCTCCACGCAGGTAAAGTCAGTACCCCTCCTTCTAACATCCCTCACTCCTCAGAAAATATTGCTACCTCATTCAACACACACTTCACACAAACCATACTATCACTAGCTAAACAACACAACCCCCCTCCCCTCCAACCCACACCTTCAACTACTAATCTCCCTACTGTCTTCTCTTTTTCTCCTGTACCTACCTCCAACATAAAAAAAACTCTTAACTAAACTTAAACCCACCAAATTAGCAGCAGACAACCTCCCAAGTGAATACCTACAAATCGCAGCTGATGCTCTGGCCTACCCAGTATCGATCTTGATTAACCAATCTCTGTCAGAAAGTTACGTTCCCACACTGTGGAAAGTATCACAAATAATTCCCCTCCACAAAGGCGGACCCTCCACAGAACTAACCAATTACCGCCCCATAGCTATTCTCTCTCCACTCTCCAAAATACTAGAGAGATGCATACACTCTCAGGTCTCAGACTACCTCCTTACTAACAACCTCCTTTCCAATACTCAGCATGGTTTCCAACCAAACCATAGTACCACCACTGCCTTACTCTCCTTTACTAACACTATCCTTCAGCATAAAAACAATGGCTATCTCTCCTCTGCTACTTTCCTAGACCTATCTAAAGCATTTGACATGGTCCCACACAAACAACTTATCTCTGTCCTCAGTAACCTATCCTTCTCACAATCAGTCACCAACTGGTTTCAGAGTTACCTATCTGACCGCCAACAATCCGTCGTATGGCAGAATGACACCTGATGAAGGCTAGGTGAAATCCAAGCCGAAACCGGTCTGTTATTTGAAGTTATGACCTAATAAACCTTATTTCTACAGCTATTTTGTTGCTGGCTTTTTGTTTTTGGTCCATTGGGGTTCCCCAAGGATCCATCATTGGACCCCTACTCTTCTCTGTTTTCACAAATAATCTAGCCTCCGCCACCACACATGGTACACTCATACAATACGCAGATGACTCAACCATCATCTGCTCAGCCCAGTCCCCACCCAAACTGCAAAAAGTCACACAGGAAGCCTTTTCCTCTGTTGAAACTTGGTTATCCGATGCCCAATTAATACTCAACCCAAACAAAACTAAACTACTCATCTTCCAACCCACCAAACATACTCAAAACAACTCTCACTTTAACATCACAGCAAAAGACACCACTATATACCCAACTGAAAACACCAAATTGCTAGGAGTGGAAATAGACAATAAACTAAAATTTGACATTCACAAATCCATGACCATAAAAAAAGTCCACAAAAAACTAGGAGTGTTATACAGAAATAAGTAAGCATCTTCTCACCAAAGCAGCAAAGATAGCTCTCTGATTATGTAGCCCAGGCAGGTATGACCCTGACCTTGAGCAGTATCCTACCTTCACCTAGAATGATGCCACAATACAGTGATAAGATGATCAGCTTTAATAATTGGCTTAAATTCTGGTGTCATTCAAAGGGGATCCAATGTCTGTCTGCCTGGGATGACATGCTGGACAAGCCACGCTGCTTCGCAAGGGACGGCTTGCACCTGTCACCCCTGAGCTTCCGGATATTGGCAAAGGCTCTTGCCACCCCCATAGTGCCTTTTTTAGGCAAGGCTCAAATTCTAAACCTACCACCCTAGAACACAAAAAGGAAAAAACTAAGGGTAATGCTGCTCAATGCCAGAAGTCTCAATCTCAAGATGCACGCACTCGAGGCCCTTCTCAGTATGGAGAACATCGATGTCTGTGCTGTGACAGAAACCTGGTTCAAGGCTCCTGAGAGCACCCCAGCACTATCAGGTTTCACCTCATATCATGCGTTCCGGCCCCAAAATCTGGACAACACCAAGAAAGGAGGGGGGGTGTCCATATTCATAAAGGACACACACACCTCAAGGTTGGTGGCAACGCACGATGCATCGGAGACCATCCAGGTGCAATTAACCATAGGCAAGACTGCTCTGCAATTTGTAGCATGCTACAGGCCACCCTCTCAAACTCAGGAACCTCACATGGCCTTCCTGAAAACACTGGAGGGGATAAATGTATCTCCAAACACCATCATACTAGGTGACTTCAACTACCCTAATATAGACTGGGAACACTACTCAAGCCCAAACACTCTAGCCCAAAGGTTCCTGGAGTTCATAAACTCAAATGCCATGGAACAACCAGTCACCATCCCCACAAGAGGAGAAAACATACTTGATCTCATCATCACGAACATGGGATCACAATGTTCAACACCGGAAGTATACCCCTCACTGGTGAGATCAGATCATAAACTAATCTCGCTGGAGGTCCTCATCCCGCCCCCACCTGAAATAAAAAAGACCACAGTGAAAAACTTCTCAAAAGCCGACTTCACACTTCTAAAAACTAGTGTGATCTCCTTTAAGGCCCCTGAGCCAGTGGTAAACATTACTCAAACCGCTGAATCACTTACAAATGCCTTCTACCAGCACCGATCAGGCAATTCCCAAACAAAACTAAGACTCTTTGTACCAAAGGCAAGCGTCCAGTCTGGTGGACCCCAGCCATAAACAAGCTCTACAACAAAAGGAGGAAGCTACTACAAGACAGAGCAAAATCCTTGAAAGGTAAGACACCTTTGATCATTATAAGTAAAAAACTAAGAGCTCTCATAAAATCATCCAAGGCAAATTTTGAGAGAAAAATCGCCAAGGACTCAAAAGACAATCATAAGGCCTTCTTTAGCTATGTTAGCAACCTAGGAGGAAACTCCCAGATATGCTCAGAATTAGTTCAAAATGATGTGAAGATTACCGAACCTACACACATTGCCAACATACTGGCTGACAGGTTCAGTGCAAACTTCTCCCCCCTCCCCAAAGGAGAGATATCTATACCAGAAGATTGTAGCCTCCCAAACATCTCCAACGCCCAAGTGAGAACTGCTCTCTCCAAGGCAAAAAACACAGCATCCATGGGACCGGATGGTGTCCCCGGCTGTGTGCTCCACGAACTCAATGAGGAATTAAACCCGCAGTTAGGACAGCTGTTTAATCTTAGCCTCACCTCAGGATACGTACCCAAGGAGTGGCGCACGGCGACTGTGGTCCCACTTCACAAAGGCGGTGCCTCCACCGACCCTGGGAATTACCGTCCCATTAGCTTGACAAGCCTTATCTGCAAAGCCATGGAGAGGATCATAATGGAACTCATAAATAAAGACATAGGGAACTTGCAGACTTTGGATCCAACCCAGTTTGGCTTTGTCAAAGGCAGATCATGCCTTTTAAACTTGGTTGACTTTTTGAAACAGTCACCAAGGCCATTGATGAGGTAAGGCAGTCCATACAGCCTACCTCGACCTGGCAAAGGCCTTGACACAATACCCCACTCAGGTATCATCGAAAAACTCATCAGCTTGAATGTAAACCCATACATCACAAGATGGGTTGCAAACTGGCTAAGTGACAGAACCCACAGGATCAGAGTTGCTGGCGCCATGTCAGACTCAAAGCCTGTCACAAGTGGTGTCCCACAGGGCTCAGTCCTGGGACCACTCTTGTTCGGCATCTACATTTCTGAAGTACAAGCAAACACAGGAGGGTTATGGCTGACAAAGTTTGCAGATGACTGCAAACTGGGCGCCATAGTCGAAAACACATCTGACACAGATATCCTTCAGAAGGGCCTCACAGAAACGGATAACTGGTGCCAAAGCCATGGCCTAAAGTTAAACGCCAAGAAATGCATAGTCATACCCTTCGGGAAAAACAAGGTTACCCCTAGCTACCATATAGGTGGCAATCCATTGAGCACAGAAGAAGTCATCAGGGATCTGGGGACCCAGGTTGACAGTAACCTTTCGTTTGACACTCATGTTGCCAAAGTAATTAGGAAAACCTTCTACATTGCCCACCTGATCATGAAGGGATTCACATCTAGATCTAGGGAGGTCATCGTCCCCCTGTACTCATCACTCATTAGACCAATGACTGAGTACAATGCCCCATTCGGAATGTATCTGACCCGACACCTGCAGCAGCTGGAAAGGCCCCAAAAGTTCCTCACCAAAAGGATAAAGGGTCTCAAAAATATGTCTTATGCTGCCCGACTGAAAGAACTCCAACTCTACATACCGCTTGCTCAGAGGTGACCTGTGCCTGACATATAAGGCCATGTCAAACCCAGATTTGATGAATATGCTTCACCTCAAAAAATCTAGATCCCTCAGAACCACAAGGGCGGGAGACTTAAACCTTGACACGGTTATTAATAGAACGTGCTGGAGGGACAGATTCATCACCCAGAGACTCCCTATGCTGTGGAACAAAATCCCGGTACATGTGAGGCAGAGTACCTCGCTGGCCTTGTTCAAGAGGAATCTTGATCAATGGATGGGAGATCGCAGATATACCCCAGGGATTACTTCAGTGTCACTGCTTGACAGAGGCACAGCAAAATAATAGGCATAGTTTTCTTCAAACTAAAGGGGTGGCGAAAGCCACATAACTATGGGCTAGGCTTATAAATGCCCTTGGGCAGATAGCCTAGTATGAACCTATGAACCTAATAGCAAATTCCCACCTTATCTCCACCCTACTTTATGCCTCTCCAATATATACCAACCTAAGGCAATGCGATCTAAACAAGCTAGAGACCTGCTACAACAAAATTGCCAAATTCGCCACAGGGGCATCCTACCGTAGTCACCACTGTCTCTCACTTGCTGAACTGGGCTGGCTTGAACTCCCTCACCTCCTTCAATAGTATCAACTCTCACTCGCCCACAAACTAGTAAACCATCCATTAAATGTCCCATCCCTCCAGAATCTACTCCAACCCTATCGCACCACCAGACCACTAAGATCCAGCAACAAAAATCACTTGCAGATCACTAAAGCCAATAACTCTGCTGGTGAAGCACTATTCTCTTGCACCATAGCCAAATTATGGAACTCCCTCCCACCCACAATTACCTCCGTACCATCAAGCACCCACTTCAAAACTTTACTAAAAGCGCACCTAAAAACATGCTGGCTATGCCCTTGCAACTCCCACTCTAATATCACCCACCCCATCCAACCACTACCTTTCTTTCCACTCCACTAACTACCTTGATTATAGCAAGCACAGATGCTCATAAGCCTAGTACTTATACAGCAGGAACTTCTTATTTTAACATTTGTTAATGTCTGTTATGTACTTCACAGATAAAGATTCTAGTTGTCTACTGATGTACTATGTTCTTCATCTGTAAATATGTTGTAAGTAATTGCTATGTAAATTGTTAATCGCTATGTAATCCAATGTAACTACTGTCTGTTTATTTTAACTGTGGAGCTTTTCTCCCCGGGCCTCTGCTGAAAATGGACCTACGTCCAGTCGGACACTCCCGGTCAACAAATATAAATAAATAAATAAATAACTTCCCTATGATCTTATGATCCGACAAGGGTATTTTGTAGTAAAGTATCCTATTATAATCCACTAAAATATTTACTATGCACTTTCATAGTGAACTGTCATAAGGCTTCACATAAAGTACCAAACGCAGTGTTTCAGTAGATTTTTGGTGTCAATGTTGAGCATAATACGTTGTTTCTAGTAGAGTCATCTATTCTTTGCTGAGGAAACATGTCAAAATAATGTTCAGAATATGTGTGCACCAAAATTTAAATACATTGAAAGAAAAAAAACACAGTCGCCAGAAAAGGCAAAAATGATGGTATTGCACACACCATTAGACTTAAACTCTATTTACTGACAAAGTCAATGTGCTGCTGTTTAAATCTGGATTGTGCTTTAGTTAAATCCATGAGGGAAGAATGACAGTCAAGTTTGTTTGCTACCTTGGTATCCTATTCAAATTCCCTAACACTTTTATTGTGAACTGCCATGTGGAAATGGAGTATGGCCTCACAAGAATTATTTTATTTTTATTTTACATTTCTTTACCAGAAAAGTCTGACTGGACATAGGTCCTTTTTCAGTGGAGGCCTGGGGAGAAAAGCTCCAGCAATAGAAATACTAACAGTGTAAGAGTTACAATTACACAAGGAATTACAGTAGCTTACAATTAGTGTAAAAGTTACAATACACAAGAAATTCCAGTAGCAATACAATACATAAAAAGTACCAGTAGCTTTTCAAAGGCAGAACAGTAGTGAGCAATACAGGTCTTTAACATGTATCACAGGGGTATAAATAATTAAGTAATGAGGACAAGCAAGTTACATAAGAAAGGAAAGTGTAAATATGAGAAGATAGTATTCAGTGAACAAGACATGGTTAATATACTAAGGTTAGAGTTATCCAGGAGAGTTTCAAGAACAGAGCCACGTATCTCTTAAATGAGTAGATAAAAGCTTTCCAAATTGTACTGTGGAGGAGTTTGAGGTGATAGTGCTTGGAAGATTATTCCATATTTTAGGAATGACATTAGAGAAGAGAGATTCCCCAGCTGAGTTTTTAGCTTTGGTTATTTGTAAAATGTGTTTATTATTGGAATGGAGGGTTCTGGAACTGGTGTATGGTTGTATTTGGTTTGGGAGAGCAGGGATTTTATCATATTAATGCAAAATTTTGTGGGCAAAAATTAGTTGTTTATAGTGTAATAGTTGAGGAAGTTCTAGCCATTTTAGTTGTTTAAGAGCAGTACAGTGATGTGACCTGTATGTAGCCTCAGTTGCAAATTTAACAATTTTAACAGGATTCTAGCTTGGCAAGATCTGTTTTACAGAGGTTAGTTAGTATTGGGGAGGCATATAGGAGTGTTGACAGGAGGTGTGTATGGGCAATGGTAACTTTAGTGCTTCTAGATAAAAATTGTTTTTTTTCTATAAAGTAGACATTGTTTCTTGTGGACTTTCTTAATGGTTTGAGCAATATGAATGTCAAATCTCAGATTATTGCCAATTTCTACACCTAGCAGTCTGGTTTGTGTTATTGGGGTGATAATGGTTTTGCTTATGGACTCAATATTAAAAGTAAGGTGAGAAGAAGGAAACCTTGAAGGATAGAAGAGGAGTTTAGTTTTATTAGGGTTTAGAATGAGCTGGGAATTGATGAGCCATTTTCAACAGATAGAAATGAATCCTGGGTAATGGTATGAAGAACTTGTAGGGAGGAGGCTGTGCATATTAGAGTCGGGTCATCTCCATACAGTATCACAGAGGCATGACAAATGGAGGTGTGGAGTTGGTTAGTGAATAGAGAGAAAAGTAGAGGCCCAGGAATAGAGCCTTGAGGGACCCCTAAGTAAACTGGGAGAAGAGGGGAGATGTTTTGTTGCCACAATACAGCTTGCTGATGTCCTGATAAGTAGCTCTGGAACCAGGTGATAGAGGAGCTAGTCATGTTTAAGGAGGAAAGCACATTTATGAGTTTTTTATGATCAAAGGCTTTGGACAAGTCTAAAAATATGGTACATATGAATTTTCCTTGATTTCTATAGTGGTTCACAATATTACTAAAGAACATTAGGGCTGTGGTGGTGCTGTGGTAGGGGCGAAAATCGTGTTGTTTGTTTGAAAGTAGTTTATGAGTGTGAAGGTAGTCCCAAGAGTTGGATGTGAACAACTCTCTTTAGACTTTTAGATAAGGGAGATAAGATGGCAATAGGACGGTAATTAGTAAGTTCGGTGGAATTACCTCCTTTGTGTAAAGGTATAATATGTGAGATCTTCCAGGTAGTAGGTACTATGCCCTCAGATATAGATCTGCTGATGAGTATAGCTACTTAGTAAGCTATGCCTTCTGCAGTGATACCAAATACAGTGTTTCAGGGGGCTTTTAGTGCTACAGTCTGGTATTATATACAATTTTCACTAGGGAGATGTCAAATCTTTACATAGGAGGTGGAGCAACATCAGTGTCCAGGATATATGGGCACAGCATTGTCATTACATTCAGAAGTCAAAAACAAGAACATTTGTCCAGAAAAAAAAAGTCAGAAGCAACATGTATGTTCTGGTTCAAATACTATTGCAGGAAACAGCTAGAGAAGTGGGGTCAAACTTAGAGTTGAGCTGTATTAAAATCCCCAAGGGTACAAAAGCAGTTATACGTGCATTTTGTAGACAAACAATTTTTTCTACTGTCTGAAAGTTTTGTAATGAAATCTGAAAGTGAGATTCACATACTGGCCTTTAAAAAAATGGACAACAGATGCAGAGTTTCAAAAGTTTCTGTGGTCACATTCTGTTGTTATTTTTTATTATACTGTTTTCATTTTAGGTTCTTATATTTATCTTATTCTCAGTTTGCAGATTAAATTAATGACCTACAACACATCTTTACAAAGTTGTCATTACAAAAGGATTATTTTACTGTAACATACTGTGGCTAAAATGTGACGATGCATGTGCAACACATGCCAGCATAGCTAGCTGGATTTCTGTAGAATTTTATGTCATTTGTATATCAAACTGATTTCTACAGACACTTGTGCTAAAAATGTATTTGTAATGCTGCTTGTGTTAAAAATGTATCAACAGTGGGTCCTGCTGGACAGAAAAGAAATATTCATTTTTATTTTATTTATTTATTTTACATTGTTTACAGGGAATGTCTGACTGGACACAGGTCCATTTTCAGTGGAGGCCTGGGGAGAAAAGCTCCAAAAATTACAACACATAAGAAAGATTTCACAATAAAGCAGAAATTCAAAACACATAACATTTCAAAAAACACAACATCAGAATTCAAAACACATACATAATTTTACAGATAAAAACCTGCAATGTAGTAAACACATACAAATTCTTTTAAGGAAAAAACATACAATGTAGTAAAGATCTATCAGCCTATGGTAATTGTTTCTGGCAACAGGTAATGGTTGCTAAGTATACAACAGATAGGTCGTAGGTCTTTACAATAAATATCAACAGCAGTGACAATCTTTGAAGTATGATTAGTATAACAGCCTATCCAGGGTAACTGGCATAACATTAACAGTATCCTCCTTACAATGCATTGGTATGTATTAATCTGGGGAGTAACAGGAGCATAACCAGTTGTTTGAATAGTGGGTCTTCAGGAGTTTTTTAAATTGTGTAGTAGAGCTATTAGAAGTTATGTGGCTAAGTAGTGTATTCCAGATTCTTGCAACAGTGTAACCAAAGAGACTTACCGGCATCATTCTAATATTTGATGACCTTTACGAGGTTCTGGTTGCTAGATCTTAAGGTACTAGTAGTAGCATAGGGTTGAATTAGATGCTGGAGTGCAGGGGTTTTATTAGGAAGGTAGTATAACTTGTGTGCTACTGTCAATTGACTGAGTAGCAGTAGTTGAGGCAGCTCAAACCAATTAAGCTGCTTAAGGGATAGACAATGATGGGACCTATATGAGGCTTCTGTAGCGAACCTGACAATCCTGTTATAACAAGATTCCATTTTGTTTAAATCAGCCTGACGGAGATTAGTCAGGATTGGGAAGGCATAGAGGAGGGTGGATAAGAGATGGGTCCTTGCTAATGTAGATTTGGTATGTCTAGTGATAAACTGTTTGCTCCTGTAGAGGAGCCCAAGTTTTTTGTTTACTTTCTTGATGGTTTCTGCTATGTGGATGTCGAATCTCAGGTGGTTGTCAATTTCTACACCAGAGCAGGCTAGTGTGTGTAGTTGGAGTGATCTGGATATTATCTTTAGAACTTATGCTAAAATTACGGTTTAAAGGGAAGGCCTACCTGGGCTGAAGAGAATACGTTTTGTTTTTTGGGGATTAAGAATATGTTTGGAGTTAGTGAACCATGTTTCAGCTAAAGTAAAGTTATTTTGGGTTAGAGTATGCAGTTCTTTTATTGTGGGGGTGGCACATAAAAGGGTGGTGTCATCAGCATATTGTCTTCTTGAGACAGTGAGTGTGGAGGAAGAGAGCTGGTTGGTAAATAGAACAGCAATGGGCCAAGGATGGAGCCTTGAGGGACTCCTAAGGATACTAGTAACAGAGAGGGACAATTGGTTTTGCCATAGGACTGCGTGTTGCCAGCCTGATAAGTAGCTATTGAACCATGAGATAGAGGAGGAGCTAATGTTTAGGGTAGATAAATTTTCCAGAAGCATATTGTGGTTAACCATGTCAAAAGCTTTTGATAAGTCTAAGAATATGGATGATACGAATAGGCCCTTGTTTTTGTAGTGGTTAACTATGTTAATAAAAGACAGTAGTGCTGCGGTGGTGCAATGGGGGGTCAAAAGCCATGTTGTGCTTTAGACAGCAGGTTGATTTTTTGGAGGTACTGTATTAGTTGAGTATAGGTTCATAGGTAGGTACCAGCGTATCGGCCCAAGGGACTACGTAAGCCTAGCCAACAAGGTTCCCTGGCTTATGCCACTCAAGAAAGGTATTTTCCTGTGCCACTGTTGAGCAGAGACACAGAAGTGATCATCGGGGTGTATTTCCTATTTCCCATCCACTCATCAAGATTTTTCTTGAAGAGTGCTAATAAAGAACTTTGGTTGACATAGATGGATAGCCTGTTCCAGAGTATGGGAAGTCTCTGGGACAGGAATCTGTCCCTTCAGCATGTCCTGTTTATTGTGGTGACAAGGTTTAGGTCCCTAGAGCATGTAACTTGGAGGAATTGGGATTTCTTTAGGTGTAGCATGTCCAACAGCTCTGGGTTTGACATAGCTTTATATGTTAGGCAGAGATCACCTCGGAGGAGGTGATATGCTACGGAGTAAAGCTGGAGTTTTTTGAGGCGATCAGTGTAGGGCATTTGTTTGAGGCCAGTAATCCTCTTTGTGAGGTACGTCTGTGGCCTTTCCAGCTGCTGCAGACGTCTTGTGAGGTACATTCCAAAAGGGGCGTTGTACTCTACAATGGGTCTAATGAATGTCGAGTAGAGGGGAACAATGACCTCTTTTTTCCTGGATGAGAACCCTTTTATGATGAGGTGTGCCACGTAGAAGGACTTCCTGACTACTGTGGCAATGTGACTATCAAAAGAGAGACTACTGTCCACCTGGGTCCCAAGGTCCCTTATCACACATTTGGTGTTAAGTAGATTGCTGCCTATGTGGTAGTTCATGGGTACAGAGTTTTTAACCAAAGGGGATGACACTGCACTTTTTGGCATTAAGCTTGAGGCCATGACTCTGACACCAGGCATCTGTCTCAGCGAGGCCCTTCTGTAGGATGTCCACATCATTTGGGGACTTGACTATGACTCCTAGTTTGCAGTCATCTGTGAACTTTGTTAGCCAGAGGCCTTCTGTGTTAGCCTGTACTTCAGAGAAGTAGATACCAAACAGGAGAGGTCCCAGGACGTAACCATGTGGTACTCCACTTGTCACTGCTTTGAGGTCAGATTTGGAGTCTGCAACTTTTACAGTGTGGGTTCTGTCAGTGAGCCAGTTAGCAAACCATCTTGTGACATAGGGATTTATACCCAGTGTAGTGAGTTTAGCTATAATTCCAGAAGGGGGATGGTGTCGAAAGCCTTGGCGAGGTCAAGACAGGCTGTGTGAACCACCTTACCCTCATCTATGGCTTTGGTGACTGCCTCAAAGAAGTCAATCAGGTTCAGGAAGCATGATCTGCCTTTCACAAACCTGAACTGGGTGGGATCCAGAGTTTGGAGGTTACCAATGTCTTTGTTTATGAGTTCCATGATGATACGTTCCATGGCCTTGCAGACCAGACTCGTCAGGCTAATAGGTCGATAGTTCCTGGGATCAGTGGTGGCTCCCCCTTTGTGGAGTGGGATAACTGTTGCTGTGCGCCATTCAGTGGGCACAAAGCCTGATGCGAGGCTATTACTGAATATGGTGCTTAAATGGGGAGCCAGTTTATTCTGAAGTTCTTGTAAAACGCAGCCTGGGATGTTGTCCGGTCCCATGGATGCTGTGTTTTTGGCTTTGGAGAGTGCAGCTTTTACCTGCATAGTTATGATTACAAGGACTCTGCATTCTTTCTATACAGATATGGGCCCTTTAGGGGGTGGGGGTGGGGATAAAGTTAGCACTGAACCTATCTGCCAGGATGTTGGCAATATCAGTTGGTTCTGTAATTTTCGGGCCTTTGTGCTGTAACTCAGAGCAGATTTGGGTGTTGCCATTGAGATTCTTGACATAGCTATAGAATGCTTTGTGGATGTCCTTAGAATTAGTGGCAATTTTGTTTTCATAGCTAGCTTTGGAGGATCTTATAAGGGATCTCAGCTTCTTACTGAGGCTGACCAGGGAGCTCCTCCACTCATGGGATTTTACTCTCTTTTGCAACAGTTTCTTCCTTCTGTTGTACAGTTTGTTTATGGCAGGGGAACACCAGACTGGCTTCCTTTTTTTGGAGGATAGCATCTTGGTTCTGTTTGGGATAGCACGATCCATGCACTCGTGTAAGTGCTTATAGAGTGCATTTGTGTAGGATTCAGCAGTTGTAACTGTATTGTCCATCTGCATGGATGTTATGAAGTTCACCACTTCTGTCTTAAGAAGCATGAAGTTGGCTTTGGAAAAATTGTTTACAGTGGTTTCCTTAATGGGGAGGTGGGGGCGGGATGTGGATATCAAGGGTGATTAGCTTATGGTCGGAACGGAACTACGAGGAGTTGACTTCAGGTGTGGAGCACCGGTCACTCATATTGGTAGCAACTAGGTCTAGGACATTTTTGCCCCTGGTAGGGGTGTGGATAAGTTGATCCAGGGCATTGGAGTTTATGAATTCCAGAAAGCGTTGAGCTAAGGAGTTGGTACATGAGTAGTTTTCCCAGTTAATTTTGGGGTAGTTGAAGTCACCCATTATTAGGGTCTTTGGTTTAACCCTAATATTTTCCAGTACATCAAGAAAAGAGGAGTGGGAATCCTGGGTCATGGTGGGGGATCTGTAGCAAGCTGCAATTTGGATTGCAGTTTTGCCCAGGGTTAGTTGCACTTGGATAACCTCGGATGCATTATGCTGAGAAACTAGCCTGGAGGTGTGGATATCCTTAATGAATATGAACACACCTCCGCCTTTGGAGTTTCGGTCCAGGTTACATGGCTGAAAAGTGTGGTATGAGTTATAGCCTGGTAGTGCAGGGGTGCTCTCTAGAGCCTTGAACCAGGTCTCATTCACTGCACAGATATCGATGTTCTCCAATTTTAAGGAATGCCTCGAGTGAGTGCATTTTGAGATTTAGACTTGTAGCATTACCCTCAGTTTTTGCTTGCCTGTTCCTGTTACGGTGGTGAATTTGTTATTTGAACCTTGCCTAAAAAAAGCACTATAGTGGCAGCAAGAGCCTTAGCCAGTATCCGGAATCCCAGGGGCGACAGGTGCAGGCCATCTGTGGCAAAGCATTGTGGTCTGTCGACCATGTCATCCCAAGCAGGCAGATGCTGGATCCCCTTAGAATGACACCAAAAGCTTAGCCAATTGTTGAAGTCAATCACTTTGTCCTTGTACTGCAGTATCATTCGGGGTGATGGCAGAATGCTACTCAGGGCTAGGGTCATACCTGCCTGGGCTACAAGATCGGAGAGCTCTTCCATGTCTCTTTTCATGTAGTCCAGGGAGGTACGTCTCAGGTCATTCACACCAACATTGACAATGATAGAGTCATATTTGTGCTTGTTGTGGAGTGACCTGAGTGCGTGGGTTATGTGGCAGATCCTGGCACCCAGCAGACAGTAACCTTCTCCTTGTTTAGCCTGGTGAGTGGGACATCAGTGTGCCTGACTATAGAGTCACCTATGACTAGTGTGTTGGGTGCGTTGTTTTGCCTTATTGGCTGTAGTTGAGTGGCACACTGAGTCTGTGGGCTATGTGTCATGATGGAGGTTGCTTGCGTTTCTGCTTTGGAGGTCTCTGTTGCTTAGATTATTATTGAGAGCCTCCGTGAATGTTTTTGTTACTATGTGTGGATTTTGGTGGTGTAGATTTAGTGACACTATGTGATGAGTGTGGTGTGGTGCAAATGTTTAACTTCTCCTCATGACTGTCAAGTTCAGTCTTGGTTGGAGAGAGCTTCACCTCCAGTTTGGCTAGATAAGTGCATCTCTCACAGGTTGTAGTGTTGGGTGGTAGGAGAAGAGGGTTGTCTGTGTACATGAGGCAATTTCTACATTGCCTCAAGATGCCCAGATTCATCAGATAGACAGGAGAGAACACTGACCCTTGGACATGCCTGAATAAAAAACTATTTTCCTCTAGATAAGTGAGGAAAGTGAGTACAAGAGCTGTTTTTCTCTAAGCAAGTGAGAAAAGTCTAAGTACAAAAACTGTTTTCCTCTAGGTAATGAGGAAGATTGAGTGCTATAGTAATTAGTAGCTTATTTAGTGCTTACAAGTTCTGAACAAGTGCTGAGCATTAATAAGCAAATTTAAGTGCTAAAGCTAAGAATCTGTATCTGCACTAGACAAGTTACAGGACAGAAACAAGTGCAGATGCAGGCTTTCAAATCAAAGTTGAGAGAGATGGAAGAAATTGCCCAAACGGCCAATAACTACAATTTCTGGCCCAGAACCACTCATTATGTGGTAGACGGGTTACCTAGTGCTTACCACTCCCACTGATAAGCTAGAAGGCTTTCCTCCAGCACAGAAAGGCTTGGGGGGCTCAGAAGCTTACATACAGTCCTGGATACAGCAAATCTGTATCTGGAACATTAGTTACAGGAAAGGTAAGAAACAGGCTTACAGTTTTTTTTTTTTTGGAAGAATTCTTTCTAATATTTTAGATAAGGGTGATAGAATAGCGATTGGACAGTAGTTAGTGACTTCTAGGGAGTTACCTCCTTTGTGTAGTGGTATATGTGATGTTTTCCATAAAGCAGGTACCTTGCACTCTGATAGATACCTATTAATGAGAATAGCAACAGGATAGACAATAGCTTCTGCAGCTATCTGAAGGAAATCTGCTGGGAGGTTATCAGCAGCCAGAGTGGTCGGTTTAAGTTTACAAAGGAGTTTAGAAATAACCTTGTTGGACACAGGGTGCAGGGCAAAGTTGGAGGTATTGTTTTGTGTGTTGGGGTGGGTTTGGGTAGTTGTCGGTGTGGGGCTACTAGCATTATTTTGGGCATTTGCAAGGGCCTGAACTGTTTCAAGTATTTATTAAATTGTGTGGGAATGTTATCACTGTTGTTTACTAACACAGGTGTTGGAGTTGTGGATTTTCCTGGCTAAAGTACAGTATTTATTGTGGCCCAGAATCTTTGAGGGTTGTGAACATATTTTTCTTGCATGCTTTTGTAGTAGTTAAGTTTTGTCAAGTTTAATTTGTTTTTTTTTTTTTGGCTTTGTAACGGAGTTCTAAGTAGATATGTCTCATAGTAATGGTTTTGTTTTTGTGGAATTGTATCCAGGCCTTATCCCTTTCTTTCAAGGTAGTTTTAGTTTCTTTAGTTATCCATGGGGCATAATTTGCTTTTATTCTTTTAGTTCTAGGGGGTGCATGACAATTTAAGATTTGTAAGAAAGTTGAGTTGAAGTACTGTACAGCTTCGTCAAGAGACAGTTGCTTCAGGGAGTCCAATTACAACTTTTTAGTGCAATGATGAAGTTATTAAGTATAAAGCTCTTTTTATTTCTTACAACTCTGAGGATAGTCTGGCTGATGTGTTGGAATCTGTTTCTAATTAGATAAGTTGGCTGATGGTCACTTAGACTATCAGGTAGACAGCCAGATTGTCATGTGAGGGAGGAGTCATATATAAGAATCCAGTCTAGGATGGACTGGTGCTTGGATGTTTTGTCAATTCTAGTGGGGGACGCTCCAAAGGCAGTGGTGTCTCCATATTCATAAAGGATGTGCACACCTCCAGACTAGTAGCCCAACATAACGCATCTAAGATACTTCAGGTACAATTAACATTGAGTAAGATGGTGATCCAGGTCATAGCCTGCTATAGATTCCCAATCATGTCCCTAGACTCTCACTCCATGTTCCTAATCACCCTGGAATCTATCAAAGTCCAACCCAACACTCTCATACTAGGAGATGTCAACTACCCCTTCATCAACTGGGAAAACTACTCAAGCACCAATACACTGGCCCAATGCTTCCAGGAATTCAGCAATTCCAATGCCCTAGACCAGCTCATTCTGACCCTGACTAGAGGAAGCAACATCCTTGACCTGGTTATTACTAACGTGGGTGACCGTTGCTATACACCAATAGTCAAGCCCTTCCTGGTCAGATCCAACCATAAACTAATCACCATAGAAATCCACATCTCACCTACACCTCCCGCAAAGGTAACCACCTTGAAAAACTCTCCAAAGCTGACTTTTGGCTTCTAAAAATAGAGGTGGCTAACTTCACAGCACCCATGCCAATGGAAAATAGTTGCATGACTGCCGAATCATACACCAATGCACTGTATGAGCATGTACATAAATGCATGGAACTAGCCATACCCAACAGAACCAAGCAGCTCTCTTACAAAAAAGGAAGCCAATCTGGTGGTCCTCTGCCATTAATAAACTCTACATCAGAAGGAAGAAATTGTTGCAGAAAAAGGTGAAGTCCCAAGACTGGAAAAACTCCCTTATTAGCCTCAACAAAAAGTTAAGATCCCTCATCAAATCCTCCAAAGCCAACTATGAAGGGAGAACTGTGGCAGACATTAAAAATAATCACAAAGCCTTCTATAGTTATATCAAGAACCTCCACGGCAATACCCAGATTTACTGAGTTACTACACAATGGCACCTTCTACACTGAGCCAACAGATATTGCCAACATACTGGCCGACAGATTCAGTGTCAACCCCCCCCCCCCCCAGGACTAATCACAAATCCGGAAGAATGCTAGGCACCCAGCATTACTGCAGCACAGGTAAAGTTGCATTGTCCAAGACCAAGAATACAGCTTCCATGGGACCCGATAATATCTCTGGCTGTGTTCTACATGAACTACAAAGCAAACTGGCACCACATCTGTGTGCCCTGTTCAGTCACAGCCTCACTTCAGGCTTTCTCCCTACCAAATGGCGCACTGCTACAGTCATCCCTCTCCACAAAAGGGGGAGAGACTACAGACCCTGGGAATTATCACCCCATTAGCCTGACGAGTCTAATATCTAAAGCTATGGAGCGCATCATCATGGACCTGATTAACCAAGATATAGGAAATCTCCAAACTCTACACCCCATGCAATTTGGCTTTGTGAAAGGGAGATAATGCCTGCTCAATTGGACTGTCTTCTTTGAGTCAGTCACCAAGACTGTGGATGAAGGTAAGGCAGTACATACAGCCTACCTCGATCTAGCCAAGGCCTTTGATACCATTCCTCACTCAAGAATTATTGATAAACACACCAAACTAGACATCAACCCCTATATCACTAGGTGGATTGCAAATTGGCTCACACACAGAACACACAGTATGAAAGTAGCGGACTCCAAGTTAGACTGCCAACCAGTCACGAATGGGGTCCCACTGGGATCGGTCCTCGGTCCTTACCTGTTTGGCATCTACTTCTCAGAAGTCCAGGCCAATACAAAGGAACTCTGGCTGACCAAGTTCACAGATGAGTGCAAGCTGGGAGCCATTACCAACTCCCCAGGTGATGCAGACATCCTACAGAAAGGCCTCACTGAGACTAATGACTGGTGTCACTGCCTTAAGCTTAACGCTAAAGATGATTATTCATCCCCTTTGGTAAAATCTCAGTTCCCACTAATTACCACATCGATGGGAGTCCACTGAAGACTGAACACATTATAAGAGATTTGGAGATGCAGGTTGACAACAACCTCACCTTCGACCACCACACTGCCACTACGGACAGAAAGTCCTTCTATGTGGCAAATCTCATTACCAAGGGTTTTGCATCCAGGAAGAAAGAGGTCATCGTCTCTCTCTACTCTTCTCTCATTAGACCAATCATTGAGTATAATGCCCCATTTGTCATGTACCTCACTAGACACCTGCAGCACCTAGAGAGGCCACAAAAGTACCTCACGAAGAGGATCATAGGCATTAAACACATCCTACAACTGGACAGACCCAAAAGACTCCAGCTATTCTCTGTCTCATATCGCCTACTTAGAGGCGATCTCTGCTTGACTTACAAAGCCATGCCTGACTCAGCTCTGTTAGAAATGCTACATCTAAAGAAAACCCAATCCCTCCACACTCCAGAGTCCTCAGTCTCATTACCACAATCAACAGAACATGCTGGAGGGACAGGTTCCTCACCCTGAGAATGCCCACGCTGTGGAATAGACTTCCCACACATGTCAAGCATTGCACCTCACTGTCCTCTTCAAGAAAAATCTTGATAAGTGGATGGGTAATAGAAAGTTCACCCCAGGGATCACTCCAGTGGCTCTACTTGATAGAGGCACTGGGAACTAACGTTGGGCAGCATGATGCCAGGGCACTTCTAAGGGCTAGGCTTGTAAAAAATCCATGGCCATTAGTCTAGTACACACCTATTAACCTATAAGTTGGGTAAACCCATGGAGGTTAATGTAGGTAGAGGGATTGTGACTGCAGCAGTTAATCCAGTCAATATTAAAGTCATCTAATAGTATAGTTTCTTGTGGAAGGGAGTTTGAGATCCAGTCTAGCATGTTTTCCATTATAGTAATGCTATTACCTGGTGGGATATAGCCACCTACAATATTTATATGTTTGTTGGAGTTTAGTTTTAATTTAGCAAGGATTAATTCTACATTTTTGACTTCAGGGATATTACAATCAAATAGTTCAATGGTGAGATGATTTTGGAATAATATTGCTACTCCCCCTCCCTTTTTCTCTGCTCTATCTCTACATATAATATCATAGCCAGGAGCTGTAATCTCATTATTGTGGTGTTCTGGTTTTAGCCATGTTTCAGTTAGCAAAACAATCTCTGGTTTATATAGAGCAAGTAGGGCATGAAGGTCATGAATTTTATTTAATACACTTCTTACAATCAGGTTAAGGAGGAGGAGACAGGAAGTTGGTCTGTGGTACAGAGTAGTGATCCCCAACCACTGGGCCATGGAGCACTTGGTACCAGGCCGTCAGGTAAGTGAATGCCTGTATGTGTGTGCTTGTGTGTCTGTCTGCATGTGTGAGTGAATGCGTGCACGAAAGCAAAAGAATGTGTGTGTGTGTGTGTGTGTGTGTGTGTGTGTGTGTGTGTGTGTGTGTGTGTGTGTGTGTGTGTGTGTGAGATCGTAAAAGTGAGTGAATGCATGCCTGAATGCAAAAGAGACTGTGTGTGTGTGTGTGTGTGTGTGTGTGTGTGTGTGTGTGCGTGTGTGTGTGTGTGAGACTGGGAGAGTGGGAGCGATGTATGAATGAATTCTTAAGTAGGTGTGTGGCATGTAGGTGTGACAGACAGTGAGAGCGATGTATGAATGAATGCGTACGTGGGTGTGTGGGTGTGATAGACAATGAGAGCGATGTATGAATGAATGTATAAGTGGGTGTGTGGGTGTGACAAACAGTAAGAGTGAATAAATGCGTAAGTGGGTGTTTGGCATGTGGGTGTGACAGACAGCAATGTGTGAATGAATGCAGGTATGAATGAGGATGTGACTGAGTGTGTGTTTAATCGGGAGAGAGTAAGAGTGATGTGTGTGAATGCAGGTATGAATGAGGGAGTGGCTGTGTGTGAGAGATTGGAAAAGAGTGAGAGTGGTGTGTGAGTGAATGCATGCATGAATGCAAAACAGACTCTGTGTGTGTGTGTGTGTGTGTGTGTGTGTGTGTGTGTGTGTGTGTGTGTGTGTGTGTGCATGTGGGGGAGTATAGATGAAAGATACACAAATCTCATTGCTGCTGCTGCCAGCGATCACTCTCACTCTTCACTCTCTCTCTCTGTCTCTCTCTCTCACACACACACACACACACACACACACACACACACACACACACACACACACACACACAATACCTCTCAGCCTCTTAGTAGTGCAAAAAATCTGGGCAAAGCCTAACAGAATGGGGTACAAATAGGGACAGATTTTAAATATTGCTCTTATAACCATAGAAAGTTGCTAGAATAACAGAATTTGTCTTATCATGCATTTTTCTGAAGGATGTGAGCTCTGAAATACAAATGTATATCATTATTTAGTGACTTCAGTCCTCAGATAATCCCAGTGATTTGCCAGAAAATCATAAAAGTTATGAGGAACAGACCAAAACTCAGAGGGAACAATCTGGAATTCTGTGAAAATCTGTACAGTTGATAAGTATGAATACCTCTCAGCAGACCTCTCAACTGTCCCGAATTACTCATTTTTTACCGAGTTTTGAGGTCCCAATAATGGGGTGACATGATTCCCGATTGGCACCCCATTATTTCCGATTTTTAAAATCTACTTGTTTGATTTTCCCGCTTTTGGAGCTGACGTCATCACGTGCACAATGACATCAGCTCCGTCAATATGCCACGCGCCTGTTTGAATACTGGACTCCCGTTTGGGCAGAACATCAGCTGCGCGTCTGTCACAGGAGGATTTATTTACAATGCATTTACTTTTTAAGCCAGTGGGAATGCATTGCTGTTGGGGCAGGAAGTCTCTGCTGTTACTAAATGAACGAACTTGGACTGCCGTTCGGATTTCTTCAACTGCACAGCTGAAAATGAGTGTCAGTTGCCAAACAGAAGGTTACTTTGCCGTTTAAAGCGGGCAAATGGTGTGTGTGTTTCATGATACAGGTTATGTTAAGAATGCCAGCTTTCTTTTTACTTGATGCTGTTCTGCTTGAGGAGAGCAGTATGACTGAATATTGACATGGTATAAAACATTATTTAATTAAAACTGACACTAAATTGAATAGAATGAACTTCTAACACCACAAGGTTATTCGAGCTGTCACCTTTTCTAAATGTTTGGGTATTTCGGTTTAATACAATAGCAGCAGTTTAGATGTCCTGCAAATGTGTGAATACATGAGCTGTTTAACATTGGTGTTTTGCACATACCTGTAGCTTTTTAGTAGTACAGATGTGGCAATGCGCTTGACAATAGTGGAATAACTTCCATTCACTAAATGCTAATGTAGGAAAGGTGAATTAGTTTGAAAAGAGAAACCTGTGCTGGTTAGGTGGTAGTATATTAGGTATTTCTGCATAACAGAGAGGTATGTGCAATTTTATCTGAATTTTGCAGAAAAGTACAATGCACCTTAACATTATATAAAACAGATTCTATTTATTTTGGTAATAAAGGGTTGTTTTGCACTTGACCCTGCATTATGTAAAACAGATTCTAATCCTATTTATTTTGGTAATAAAGGGATGTGTTGCACTTGACCCAGTGTTTCAATGAGAAATATCTAATTTATTTTAGGCAAGTGAGGTGACAGCCTTGTATGTCGTTTTCATAGCTTCCTTTTGGTTTGTAGGACAATATAGGTGGCAATATAGAGCTTTAAAAAGATTGTTCGTTGAATTTTTGTGTCTGATTTCTACTTCTTTCAGTGTTCATCGAGTTTGTATTGTCTGATTCCTACCTTAATGTGAGTTAATGGAAAATAAGATCTGATTTCTTAGTGCTCCAGCTGCAGGAACAGACGGGAATGGACAGTAAGGCCACTCAACACACACAATTTTCTCAGGCTGTTAAACCAAGCATATAAACAATGCAGTAGCCTTGAACTCAGAAAGCAATAACACAAAATTGTTAGTTACTGTATTTAACAAGTGGACTGTTTGCTTCCTGTAAGAATTGTTCAAAAGCTATGTGCATCTTGATTTATGTTATAACCCAGGCTGAAGCAACACATACTTTGTTTTGTCCCTTGAAAAATAAAGCTTGCCTTCAGATTTTTTTTTTTACTAGAGTCATAACAAAGTTATTTCAACACATATATATTTACTTGAAATATACATATGCATGGAACGATTTTATGTATTTGTGGATTAGGTTTAGATAAGTGGCTTAGTTCAAAGGATTTTTTTCTGTCATGATTCATGAACTAGACATGATGCATCATAAGGATATATAATGAACTTGTACTATAAATATATATATATATATATATATATATATATATATATGATTGGAATGGCTGCAGGGGGACTCTGGTGCCATATTTTGGTTGTCTGTTCTTCAGTTTGCGTTTGAAAGTTGGTATCCCATGATTCCATTGGAGTGGGTGGGATTACATAATTATGTATGCAAATTATATGTTAATCAGTGTACAGATTTGTACCTATTTTTCATGTGCCTTGTCCAGATTTTTGATGTTTCCAGGTTGAGAGGTATGCCTCTCAGCCTTTTACATAGATCAAGAAGTCTGGACAAAGCCAAAAATAATAGGGGGACAAAGGCCCAAAATAGGGACTCTTAAGTACTGCTCTTACAAACTTCAAAAGTTGATAGAAATACAGGTTTTGCATTAACATGAATTTTCTGAAGGGTATGAAGTATGAAACTCAATTGTCTGTCATTTTCTGACTTCAGCCTCAATGATCTGCCAGTAATTTGCCAGAAAACAGCAATTTTATGAGAAAAAGATCAAAAATATGAGGCAAAAATCTGGACATTCTGTGAAAATCTGTTCAGCTGAGAGCCATGCTGGACACAGCCAAATAATAGGGGCAGATTTTAAATATTATTCTCATAAAACAAAATCTGTAAGGTTGCCATTAGGTTTACTTATCTCTCAACCATAGTAGATCAATGTTACGCTGTTAAGCAGAATGCACACACTTTTTTTTTTAATTATTGCCAACTGTCTTTTTATTATATTTTGGAGTTTTTTTCCCAGGGTCTGGCCTCCTTGTTGAACAAATGTCAAATAAATAAATACATATCTACTTTATTATTCACGCCGCGAGATGGCCGGTCCATGGAAAATTGTCTTACATTGAGACCACTGGTGCAGAGGATTTAGCTGATCTAGGTTTGGGTTGGTTGCTGTATTGGGTCCTGGATTAGGGTGTATATCACCACAGCATGTAAGTGTTTTAACCAGGTGTCGGTAGAGTTTAGTAAGCTTGTATACTATTTTATCATGTCTTTGAGAGGAATGGGGGTTTATTTTTAAGTGACTGCTTATTGTGTAAGAAAGAGATGGTATGGGAGGAGATAAGGTTGCATGGTAATATGGGGAAATTTATTAGTTTTACAGGATTGCCTATTGCTTCTGTTTGCCATGGGGGTGGGGTGGGGTGCTGTCATGAAGTTGAGTATGGTAGAAGGTGAGGATTGAAAGTAGGAGTAAAGTAGAAATTGTGAAGGGATAGATTAGTGTTTTTAGTAAGTGGGTGTGTAGTGTATAGAACACTGTTTGTAGTTTGAGAAAGAGTAGAGTGTGAATAAGGGGTATTGTACTTAATTGTATAAGATGACTCTAGCAAAGTTGATAAATATGCAAATGACCAAGAGCTAGTTAATTATTGAAAAAGATATGCTTTGTCATGGAAGCAGTTTTCTTTAAGGCTTGAAATTCTGCACTGTCATGGCTTGACAGTAGTTCTTTCATCTTCCTTGCAGATAAAAAAATCTTGTATTTTTTCCTCTCATTTTTGCTCTCCATATTCAATGGTCTGCCTCTAACACAACATACTGAGTTAGTTGGGTTGGTGTAACCATGTCTAATGATCACATGACAGCTGTAGCACAGAAGTGCAAGAAACTCTGCATCTGTGAAGGACCTAGTGATGCCAAAACAGCTTTTGTAAGAGCCTTTAATGAACTGTCACAGTCCGCCTAAATGCTCTAAAAAGGTCTCTTCAGCAACGTGCAATTCCTTTGGTTGTTATGACACTTGTGAGTTGGATGCTATAAATATTGAAAGAAAAATGAACAACCTTGACAGGAAAAATAAACAGCAGCAGATATCTAGGTGACTGAGGTGCTTTAGTCCTGTTTTGAAATTCTAACATCATCCAGAAATACAGGGATTTCCCATTAAGAAGCTGCACTGTGGTAACTGCTGAAATGTATATATGTTAACAGAGGATGCTGGAAGGGAAGAGGTTAAGCTCAGCCCAGCTTACCTTAAGAAAAATAATTTGAAATTAAATTACTTTGTTTAGGCCATAAAGTTTTTATCTCACAGACCTGAATGCAGCCAGAGATGCAAAGTCTGTTCTGGGATCCTACTTTTCTTGTCCTTAGTGGTGAACTGACTGTTACCATGGGGCACCAGAGAACTGCTGGTTAGTCTCTACAAGAAGGCTGAAAGTATTGGAATTGTTTGTTTTACAGTCTCCAGATGTCTTAGCAAAGCTCTAGGTGTGTATTTTAACACATCTGTGCTATATTCTGGTTCTGCTTCTAGTTAGGGAGGTAGTGTGGGAACCACAGAATCAGGTGAACAGATGTGATGTCATTCTATGGCCAGCACTGACAGTATTTTAGATATTAGTGAGAGATGTGATAGTGACTCTCAACACTCTGTCTTGGACCTGACAACAAGACCACTCGCCCACTTCATCATGTCTTGCTTTTGTAAGTAACCTAGCTAGGGAACAGTAATTCTTTAGTTAGAAAATATAGTAAGATTAATTAAAATACTGTTTTACTGTATCTGTTTGAGTCTTTCCATCTGTGTTTTTTTTTTTTATATTTCCTGTGAAATTAAATTCTGGTATTTATTGTAAATAGACATTCAGTATTTTCATGTTTCTATTTTATTATTTATTATTAAATATATCTATACCTTTCATTGTGGCTGGTCTTTTAGAAAATAGTTTAATATTTGAGAGAATTGCATTTATTTGGCGACACTGTGGGCTTCATGCTCCTGAAAGTCTTGCTGCTTGGCTTGCAAACATTACCATTTACACAGTATTAATGTTACTAAGAGTAACTGGGTATCCTGATAAGAGTCTGAAAGAATCTGGTTGGTGACAGTGAATATACATGGGCAGAGGGGGCATAACTGGTAACTGTGCCAGCCTTTCCCAGGTGTGCGTGTGTGTGTGTGTGTGTAAATCAAATCTTAAAGAGTGTGTCTTAGCTACTTGGAATAGGGACAAGGAGCACTGGTTTCTGCACAGAGAAAGGTATAGTCTTATTTGGGATCTGGAGAGGAAAATCCATCCCCAGGACTGGGTGTGCTCCATGTGTGCTCTTAAGGGAAATTGTGCTTGGTGCAGAGAGCTGCATCTGAAAATACTGCGTGTATCTGTTTTTGTTCCAAGTGAACGTTCCTCACCAGTGTCAGTGGTGAGGACTGAAGCTCCTTGACTACTGGCCCAGAGGAGGAGGAACATCACAGCTTCATACAAAGTACTAAATGCAATGTTTCAGTGTATTTTTGGTGTCAACGTTGATCATAATACTTTTTTTCTAGTGGCAGTACCCAATCTCTGCTTAGGAAGCATATGAAAATAATGTTCAGAATATATGCGCACTAAAATTTCATTACATCTACAGGAAAAAAAAAACACAGTCTCCAGAAAAGGCAAAAATTATGTTATTGCATACACCATTAGACCTAAACTCTATTTACTGACAAAGTCAATGTGCTGCTGTTTAAATCTGGATTGCGCTTTCGTTAAATCCATGAGGGAAGAATGACAGTCGAGTTTGTTTGCTACCTCGGTATCCTATTAAAATTCCCTAACACTTTTACTGTGAACTGTCATGTGGAAATGGATTACGGCCTCACAAGAAGGTACCAAATATGGTGTTTCAAGGGGGCTTTTAGTGCTACAGTCTGGTATTATATACACTTTTCACTAGGGATATGTCTAATCTCTACAAAGGAAGTAGAGCACCATTAATATCCAAGCTATATGGGCACAGAGTTTTCAATACATTCAGAAGTAAAAAATAAACGTATCTGTCCAGGAAAAAAAATCAGAAGCAACATGTTCTGATTCAAATGCCATTGTAGGAAGCAGTTAGAAAAGTGAGGCTAAACTCAGAGTTGAGCTGTACTAAAGTCCCCAAGGGTACAAAAGCAGTTACAGGGTATTTTGTAGACAAAAATAAGTTATGTACTCACCACAATGTTCCATCTGTGTTGTTGATCTTCATTTATCTTTGACATGTGGGTTCGGTTCTGAAATTGGAACCGACTAGGACACATTACAGCCCAGTGGACCAAATGCTCCACTCCATTTTACCTCAGATCGAGTTTGATGATTGACAGACAGAACAATTGTCCTGTGATTACTTATGTGGAGATACATCTGGTAAAGGATGGTTAAAAAGATTTATGAATGATGGCACAGCTCATTCCACCAAGAGATATAAAAAGTACAGGGATGGAGGGAGGGATGGTGAGTCTGTTCCAGAGCAGCGGTATCCTTTGCAAGATATCGCTGTCCCTCCAGACTGTTCTGCTGATGTTGCAGAAGAGGTTTAGATCCTTAGACTGAGTATTTCTGATGCCATTTGACTTGCTGATGTACAGTGAATCAGTCAGTAATGGGTCAGAGGATGCCTTGTATGCCAGAGAAAGGCCACCTCATGGCATTTTGTAGGATACTGAGAATAGTGGCAGGGCTCTGAATCTGTCCATGTAGGACATGTTGTGTAGGCCTTACAAATCCTTTTAATATGATATCTCTGTGGGCATTCTATTTTTTTTTTTTGCATGTGTCTAGACATAATATTTACAGTTATCATACAATAAAGATATATTCCTTGTACTAATCCATGGCAAAAAATGAACAGTTGATAACTGAAAAAAGTTTTATTACAGCATAAAATTGGTAAGCACTTTCACAACCATTCCAGGTTGCTTCCTCAAATCATTTAAAAACATTTAACTCACAAAAAGGCATATAAAAACATTTCAAATACTAAGGCTGTTATAAAACACCCTATCGTAAATCAGAAACAATATCATGTTACCACGGTAATAAATTGTGTCTAAAACATATTTAAAGTAATAGCACCATAAAAACGCCACGAAAACCTGAAGTATTAGCAAATCAGCATGACTATAGTATAGCAGTATGAAATACATACAACAACATAAGAAACATAAGTTCTTCTATTTCAATTACGTTTCCTAAGTTTTGTATCTTTAAGTATGGATTTTAATGAAACATGACCATTTAATCCTGGTGCCTTGTGTGCGGCAAGTGACATTTTTTGCCATGGATTAGTGCAAGGAATATATCTTTGCTGTTTTTATTCTATTTGTTTCCTGTGCACTATTTATCAACTGGGTTAGCTCGTTGTTAGTTATCATACAATGTTTTATATGCCCTACTAAGTATCATTTTCTAAACAGCAGCGTCTGCCCTAGACTCTACTAAAAACTCTACCAGTGCTGGTCTTTCACTTGGGATCCCCCTATTTCTTTCTCTTTGCCTATACTCTAATATCAGTTCATAACAGAGAAGGCAATCTCTAGCCTGCAGTCCAAATTAATTCTTAGCCTCTTCCCCTTGTATTATCTTTCCCCCTCTAATTATTAAGTAGCACCTTGGTTCCTTTGCCAGTTTTCTACATTAAATTCCAGACCCCTCTTACCTATTCTTTGTACCCCTAATTGCAGTCATCCCTATTGGCAGAATCTCCTTTCTCCAACTCCATGTTGGCTTAGTTCTTGAACACTTTCTACTACTTTATGAATATAATATTCTGCATGGTAGTTATTATTCTCCTTAAAGATTTGCATTTAAAATCCAAGTCTCTTGTTGTTTGTTGAGCTTCCTGTTTCATCATCATCCCTTTCCACTTTGAATTACAGCTTTCTGCTTATGTTACATATAGGAGCCTTAACTGTGTAGCTCTGAAATACTCCTTCAAATCAGATAATCCCAAACCACCTTGTTCTACTGAAAGGATCAACTTATCCAACTTGTCTCTTTCCCTCCCAGATAAAATCATTCAAGTCTTTATTAATTGATATCCACAACTTCTCCTCGGGTTGATAAAAATACGACTGACCTGTGTATAAGACCAAAGGGACTAAAATGTCTGATGTATTTTAGTATTTGAGCATGCTTGTTATACTTCATTATCTCAGAATACTGCACTCTTACATTTTAGGGCTTTGTGTTTATGTTTTGCAAGCATTTAATGTCCTTTTGTGTTACTGCCACTGTTTGATCTTAAAAGAGGAAATGTTTTATTTTTTTTTGTTTATGAGATCAGATCAGGCATCCCGTTTGAGTATGTTGCCTTCCTTGTAGAGTAATTGAGTGCAGAAAGTTTTAGAATTGTGTTGATAGCTAGCTTTGTTAGCTTTTTTGTACTAATAAAGAATTTGCATTCTATTATGGCTGCACTAATTCCATTTTGAGCCCCTTCTGGACATAAGAAATATGGATAAGTATATGGTAGGTACAGAATATGTTCAATATTGCTGCAGAAGGTTTGAGTTTATTCCCTGTTGGTCCACCAGGCAACACTATACCTTACAATTTTATTCATAAAAACGTTTTCCTTGTATAGTTATTATAAGCTGCTTCTTCCTAGTATAACCCAATCTAACCATGTTTATTACAGTTCTCCATTTCTTGGACCATACACAAGTTTTCATCTTGGAATCTTAGAGGTATTCAAGTCCCTCATAAGAGGAAACACTTTTTGCACTTATTCTTTAATTTTAATATTAATATTATTATTAAGCATATGATCTGCCCTAGCAAAAATATATCTTAACTTTTAGGTTACAGTTGGTCTTAAGTAAAGATAATGCATTATTACTTGCAGCACTACCTGCTTAAGTAAAGTACTGTATAACAACTCAGTGGACTTATCTATAATACATTTCATTGACAAAATTTTCATCTGATATAACCAAACACTTAAATATGTGAAAACTTATGGATTTTTGTCTAAGATCAAGTGTATTTCCTAAATTCAAGAAAATACTCACAGACTGGAAATCATTAAGGAGAAGCCTACATCAAATTTTGAAATAGCTACCATAAGTTGGACCTGAACTGTTACGTAGTGCATGGAGTGAGGTGATTACACTCTGATATTTAGAAAAAAAACAAACTAGTTAAGTGCTAAGGTGGCGCAAGACTCGACCTTAACAAATATTAAGCACCTCCCTGATACAGTTGTTAATGTAGGGTCTCGCTTTAGGCAACAAATCTGCCTGTACTAACCAGCAAAACACAGAGATAGACAAAAAATTTCTTTCTGCCGACTGACCACCAGAAAAAAAGTGTCCCTTCCTCCAATAAACTTAGTAGCTGGAATAACAGGATGTGTGTCCCCCCTTTTTTTCCAAAGGATAACAACTCTGAAACTCAAAAGTCATGTCATATTCAGTGGTTTGTCAAAAAAACATAGATGTTATCAGGAACAGTCCAAAAAGATGAAGCAATAACCTGGACTTTCTGCGAAAATCTGGACAGCTGAGAGGCATGAAAGGTGAATGTAAATTAACGGACTGCATTACACTGCCTTTCTGACAGTGAACACCAAGTGCTTTATGGCTTTGAAAGCTGACAAAACACAACATTTTTTTTCTGTTTTACTGTAACTAGTAGTACATGGAACAGATAAAGCTCTGTGCACTACAAAGAATTATGATCATGTCACCAGTCAAAATGTAATATTATGTGTTCTCAACATGGATGCCAAGATTTACCCCAAGACTGAAGTTCAAGAGGTGAATTTCTTGGGATCCATGTCTTGAACACATAATAAGTAGGTTATGATTGGCAACCCGATCACAATCCTGTAAGTTATATTCAATAAAAAGAAATTATGTCTTACCATAATGTTCCATCTGTATTGTTGATCCTCGTTCAGTCATTACATATGGGTATCAGTTCAGACCTCGGAACCGAGCCGGCTATTTTCCAAGCTTGCGTCAGCTACAAACGCTCGAGCTAAACTCTTAACCATAATCCCCCTCTCCCTGTTACCTCAGATTGAGTTTGCAAGTCAAAAGAAGGTAGAGGCTACCTTTGGTCAAATGACCTAAAAGAACCGGATGGTGAGATCCACTAGAAGCTACAGGAGGGGGAAGGAGGGATGGTCGTAATGACTGAATGAGGATCAACAATACAGATGAAACGTTATGGTAAGACATAACTTCTTTATCTGATATTGTTAATCCTCGTTCATTCCTTACGTATGGGACAGAGTCCCCAGCTATCTCTATTCCTGGGAGGCTCTCATGGAAGGACATCTCTGAGCACCATAGACCCAAAAGATGCTCTTCCCCTGGAGGCTAAATTCAATTTGTAATGATTGATAAAGGTATGAGGCATAGCCCAAGTTGCAGCTGCACAGATGTCATGTAAAGAAGCTCTGGCATGGAAGGCAGCAGAAGTTGCCACCGACCTTGTCGAATGAACCTTCATGGTAGTAGGAAACAGAATATTACATTGTGTGTAAATGAAGGTCACACAGTCTTTCAACCATCTAGCTAATGTGACCTTAGCAACAGCAGATCCTAATCTAGGTCCAGAATAGACCAAAAATAACTGGTCAGATTTATAAGAGGACCTAGTCCTGTTTAAGTAAAAACGGATTTGCCTGTGAATATCTAGGGTATGTAGGCAATACTCTCCTCTGTTTGAATGCTTGGGAAAAAAAACTGGCAATTCAATGGTTTGATTAATGGACATTTCAGAGATCATTTTTGGCAGAAATGAAGGATTAGTTCTCAAAGACACTCTATCTCTATGAAAAATCAAGTATGGACTCTTGATGCATAAAGCTTGAAGCTCAGAGATACATCTGGCAGAAGCAATGGTGACCAAAAACAAGGTTTTCATGACAAATAATTGAGGTTGCAAGAAGAAGCTGGTTCGAAGGGTGGCATAATGACAGATCCCATGGTTGAATAGGTTGTCTAAAAGGTGGATTCAGATGATTCACACCTTTTATGAATGTCTTGCACAATTTGTGTGACATAAGAGAGGAGTCTTGGACACCCTCATGGAAATTAGATATTGCAGCCAAATGAACTCTAATGGTAGAGGCCGATAGACCAGATTGAAAAAGGTCGGCCAGATACTCTAGTATTATCGACACTGGTGCTGAGAAGGGATCTAATTGTTTTTCTTTCAGCCAACAGGTAAATCTTTTCCACTTGCTTAGATAAGTAATTCTAGTGGAAGACTTATGAGATGCAATGAGAATGTCACATACTGGTAAAGAAAGATCATTCTGCCTGGCAATCAAGGGAATTGGAGTAGTCAAGCTGTGAGCTTCAGGCTGTCCAAGTTGGGATGAATCAGGTTCTGCGGATGTGAGATCAACTCCAGGGTTGGATGGAGAATCCATGGGCGATCTAGTAGGGGAGGCCAAAGGAAGGGGAACCAAATCTGATGAGGCCAATATGGTGCTATGAGGATCACCTTGCTCTTCAACCGATGGGCTTTCTTCAGAAATTGGGGAATGAGGGGAAAAGGTGGGAATGCATAAAGAAGACCCAAGGGCCAATCATGGACTAGAGCGTCCTTGGGTGACTGTCCCGGAGGGGGAATCAGAACGAAGTAGTTGCTGCTTTTGTAGTTGGTCGGGGATGCAAAGAGGTCGCAGCAAGGATGGCCCCAGTGGTGGAAGATCTCCACCGCTATCAAGGGATTCAGGGACCACTCGTGAGGTTGGAGAATGCACCTGCTGAGTCTGTCTGCTATCACGTTGGAACTCCCGGGAATGTGCATTGCTAGAAGAAAACGGTTGGTAGCCATAGCCCACTGCATATCCTCATGGCCTCTCGACAAAGGGGGTAAGATTTGGTTCCACCTTGTTTGTTGATGTACCAGACCACCGCCATGTTGTCTGATTGAATCGCAATTGTCCCAGATGGCAGCAGGGGATGGAATGCTTGCAACGCCAGAAACACCGCCCTCAGCTCTAGAACATTTATATGCAGTTGGGCCTCCAGTTCGGACCAAGCGCCTTGGACTGTCTGCCCCTGACACAGCCCCCCCCCACCCCATCAAGGAGGTGTCCGTGGTCACTGTAGCCTTGGGTTGCTGGGGGGAGAAGGGGCAAGACCATTGTGACGGATTGTGTGTCATCCACCAATTTAAATCCTGTTTGCATCTGTGGGTTACTTGAATCTTGACTGAAAGAGGATGCTGAAAAGGATACCATTGGGTGAGCAGTAGCCATTGTTGAAGCCTCATATGAAACCTGGCCAGGGGGACAATGGTGATGGAGGCTGCCATGGAACCCAACAGCTGTAGGACAGAGTGAGCTGTGGATTTCTCCCTTGAAAGGATTGGGATCAGTTGTTGCTTTATCCTTAGAATTCTGTGCTCCGGAATGGCAGCTCTGCAGTTCTTTGTATCCAAGATAACCCCTATGAATTATGTGGACTAAGATGGGGTGAGATTGGATTTTTGCCAGTTTATGGTTATGCCTAGCCTTTGTGCAGCGAAGAGAGAGTATGCCAGGGCTTCTTCCAGTAGATGTCTGGTGGGGACAGAAATGAGCCAGTCGTCTAGCTATGGAAACACCTGAAATCCTTGTAGTCGCAAGTGAGCTGTTACAACTGCCATGCACTTTGTGAACACTCTGGGGGCTGTAGAGAGTCCGAAGGGCACTACTCTGAACTGGTAGTGAATGGCTCCCACACGGAAGCGCAGCAATCGTCTTGATGGCCTGTCCACTTTTATGTGGTAATATGCATCTTGAAGAACTATCGAGCACATCCAATCGTCTTTTTCCAAAAGCGGGAGGATAGACTGTATTGTGACCATCCGGAATTTTTGTACTCTCACAAACTATTTTAATACACTGAGATCCAAAATTGGTCTCCAGTCCCCAGTTTTCTTTAGCACCAAAAATAGTCTTGAGTAGAATCTGGATCCTATATGGTCTGGAGGGACTACTACTCTAGTGCTGCTTCGTCCCTTTGACTGGGTGGAACGTCGGGAAGGTTTTTTTAAGGGACAGGACAAAGATCGAAGGGGATATGATAGCCTCTGGTTATAATCCTTTGTATCCAAGAATCGGTGGTGATGACTAACCAGGCAGAAGGGTACAAGGAGAAATGTCTCCCAACCACCTCCAGAGGAAAGGTGTTGGGCCACTCTTCAGGAGCGCTGGTAGGACTGGCCAGGGAAAGAGTCCCTGGAACCCTGGTTATGCGGACCCCCTCTGCCCCAAAAGGAGCATCTTCCCTGTGAGTTTACCCCTCTCTCTCTAGGGGAGAACTCGGCCTGTGGGTCACGGAAAAGACCCTGAGATTTCTTGAACCATATCTTCCCACTCTTTTGGTTTCGGGAGAAAGCATGTTGAGGGGAAGAATAACGGACACCTACGGCAGAAAGGGTTTTACCGTCCTGTTCACATCTGGCCAGTGTGCTTTTAACTTTGGGTCCAAACAATGAAGAGGCCTCAATGGGAGCATTAAGAAAGGAAGCCTTAAAGGGTTCTGTGAAATTGCACAAGCGCATCCAGGCTTGTCGTCTCAAGACCACAGCTGAACCCGCCGCTCTAGCTGCACCTTCTAATGCATGAGATATCAGTCGCATATAGGAGTTAGATATTGACTCAGTGGTGGCCAGCTGAGAGGCCACTTTGTCATGGACCTCATCAGACACGGCACCAGCCAATGTTTCATAGAGCTCGGAAATCAGATCCCTTTGAAGCCTGGTAAAGTTTTCCATATAATTCAGGGACCTGATAGTAAAGTTCGCTGATGCAAAGGTGCACTTCCCTATCCTGTCCAGGGCCCGGGACTCTTTGTTAGGTGGATGGACAGTCTGGCTTTCTTCTTCCGCCAGATCCTTTTTTGTTGTGGCCACCACCACCAGAGCATCCACAGGAAAACCTTTAGACCACTGGGGATCTGTAGCAGGAGGGGGCAAAATCTTATCTGGCCTCCGGGGAATAGCCTCAACAGTGTCAGGAGCCTTCCATACATGCTGCACGATGAGCTGGACAAGTTCATCGGCAGGTGGAGTAACCCAGGAGGTAGGGGGCTGGGTGCGAAAGGCCTGCAGGAACACAGACTCCTCAGAGGACGGATTAGAGGACTGCCAGTCACCTCTCTGTTTAAGGATTTCGAGGATATCACCAAAGGATACCTCAGAGGGTGACCGAGGGGATCCTTCCCCCTCATCAAAGTCTGTGTCTTCAGTGAGAGACTCCTCTGTGGAGTCCATGTGCTTCCTCTTACACAAACTTTTCCGGAGGACTTCCTCAGAGGGAGAAGCTGGGGAAGACAGCAGAAAAGGGGTTTTCTCTGGGAATATGTCGTGAGGCCCTTGCGCCCGGTGTCCGCCAGGTGCAACTTGTGAAAACAGTGTACCAAAGGAGGGTGGGGGGATAGACAGCACATTATCACCAGCAGAAGCCAGAGCCTTCTCCATCAGTTGAAAGGCTGGTCCACCTGAAGAGGGGTGATTGTCCAGGACAAGGCTCACCCCTCCCCTAAGTGGCTCAGCCTGCCGACTCGGGAGTCCCGGATGGCTGTGGAACAGCAAATGACGCGTGTCACAACTATCATCCTGGGTCGTAGCAAAACTCTCCTGCCACAAAGGCAAGGTTCCGTAGTGAGATCCATAAAGGGAACCGCAGAGGGAGAAGGCTGTGCTACATCAATGGACTTCAAAGGCAATGAAGGAGGAGAATAAGAAGGGGTCTTTGGAGATGGGTGATCACCTCCCAAGGAAGGATAGGTCCTGGGGGGGTGGGATACCTCTGGCCAGAAGCACTTGATCCACAAGAAACAACATGTCGTGTTTGGAAAGGGTTCTAGTGGACCCCATGGAGACTGAGGGAGAAACAGGTCTGTCCACAGAAGAGACAAGCTCGGTGCCCACCTCACCAGTCTGCACCGAAAACAACGGTGCCGAGAGAGACTAGACTACGGGTGTCTGCACCAATGAAATCATTGGTGCCGAGGTCACGGTCTGCATTGACACAAGGACTGGTGCCAAACTGGTTGCCGGTACCGAAGCTGGAGCCGACAAAATTGGAGCCAATAACTGAGGCATTGGTTTCGAGTAAGATGTCGGAGCCGATGTGGTCAAGGTTGGCGCCGACTGAACGGTCGGTGCCGATGTAGTAGTCGTAACAGTCTGAACTGAGGAGCCCCTCGGTGCCGATATAGTAAAGGCTACAGGAGAAGACGGAACCGAGATCACGGATGGTGCCGAAGGTCTAGGCACCGAAAGCACTGGGGCTGACTGAGTGAGCTCCAAAGCAGAAACTTTAGCCTTCTTAGGTCTTGGTTGGTGTGAGTCCCCAGTCGGGGACGAAGGCAAAGACTTGGCCTTAGTAGGATCATCCAAAATTTTCTTATGGGCTCTAGGAGGGGTTGAGGCCTCTGACCCAGAAATAGCCTCTGAAAAGGGAGATTTGAGAAGTCCCTTCAGCAACAGCTTATTTTTCCCTTCCAACAAGGTTCTGTTAGAAAATTTTTTACAAATACCACAGGTCGGATCAACAGATAAGTGGGACACACCCAAGCAATAAACGCACAAAGTGTGTGCATCTGATGTAGGTAATTTTGTGTCCGCAATCAGAACACCTTTTAAATCCCGGACTACCTTTATCTGCCATGACAGAAAAAGGGGACAGTAGAAAGGGTACCAGCAGTGGTACAAAAGAATACCTGTAGGTATGAAGAAAGGGAAGAGATTACCAACGATAGTAAGGGAAAAATACCTTGCGGTAAAAAAGGTGCAGAGTAAAGAGAAGAAGACTCAAGAAAATATGGTCACTAAATGTGATAGGGTAAGAGACAACAAAATAGAAACTTTTCTGAGAGAAAAAGTTATATATATGACTATTCTGACAACAAATATCTATACTTGGCTCAAGAGAAGCAGCTTGACACGACCAAATGGCAACGTGGCAAACGAAATCTGGGGTAACAGGGAGAGGGGGATTATGGGTAAGAGTTTAGCTCGAGAGTTTGTAGCTGACGTGAGCTTGGAAAATGGCTGGCTCGGTTCCGAGGTCGGAACCGATACCCATACGTAAGGAATGAACGAGGATTAACATTATCAGATCTGCATTTCTTGAAATTGTTACTTCCTATTTTAATACATTGACATTTTTTTTAATTTAGTTGTTTTACTCTCTGTTAATAATACAAGCTTTCTTTGCATATATTTTTTTTAATTTTTATTTTATTTACTCTTTGCTGACTAGATTTGTCCCATTAGGTCAGCGTCCCCTTTCCAGAGGAAACCTGATGCAATATTGATAATGAGTAGGAGAAATCTGGCCACAGCAGTGGGGAACATTCTTGATTCTTGTCTTGGTATGTGTCACTAGATCTTTCACATCCACCTGAGCTGCCTCCAACTCTGGCACATGGGACCTCTGTTTATTGCCTCATCTGAAGGACTGCACACTCAGGAGTATAGCACTCCCATTATGTTGCACTGCAGTATCAGAAGTATAAATTTAATCTGTGTACCTGTTGTGATGATGGAACCCACAGCCTTCTGATATTCAAATACCAAATTTAAGTGTATTGCGTGTTGAGCTACTGACACTATTTTGGCGCAGGGGGCGCCGGAACCATAGACTGAAGGAGAGGGTGCCCCCCCCCCCCTTACAGACCCATGCATGCGTTGCATGCTAATGTGGAGTTAAATACAAGCACACAAAAGTTAAACTAACAAGCTGTTCTTGGGTACAAAGTACAGCTTTTAAGGAGAGTTATGCTACTCCCAGAGTGCTGATCATTGCTGCCAGAACGATAAGGAGAGCCAATTCATGATGATTCATATAGGTTTCAGGGGATTCTACCCCCGAGTGCGTGTGTAAAATGCCCCAATTAGGTATACCTGGTAGTTAGTGTTATTCAGGCTCAAACCCTGTATCTTAAGTACAAGGAACAACAGCCTGCATTCTGTACCCATGTCACCACTTGTGATTCAGGGAGTTAAGTCCATAGCTGTCAACTGTCCAGATTTTCACAGAATATTTGGCTCATACCTTTGGCCTGTTCCTCTTAAAGTTTGTGGCTTTCTGGCAAATCAGTAAGAACTGAATTCACTAAAATAAGTTTCAGTCTTCCTGTCTTTCAGGAAACACATGGTAACAAAACACTTTATTTTAGCAACTTTCTAAGATTATTCAAGCAATATTTAAAAGGTGTCCCTAGTTTTGGGCCTTTGCCCCCCCCCCCAATACATTTTGGCTTTTTCAATTATTTCTTGTGCTGTGAAGTTGAGAGATTTAGCTAAGTGTCAAGTGGATTTTACAAGGTGCTGAGATCTTCAGGGGAAGAGAAGTTTAGTGCTGCATATGCTAAGTCTGTTTGCATTGTTAGTAGCATAACAGATAGTATACTTGCTTTTGATGCAGAAGGCTGTGGGTTCTACTTCCACAGTACATAGATGGATCACTGATAGTGTACTGTGTTGTACTTTAAAGGAAGTGGATGCTGCAGTCATGTGAATGTCCTCCTTTGGAAGAGTTACCTAGTAACTATGAACCTGTTATCAGTTTGCCATCCATTCCCTATTGCAATATTACTAGCTTATCTTTTTTTAATGTAACATAGGCAGTTTACTCCTCAAGGGCAACAGGCACTTTATTTGTAGTTAAAACAATGAAATAAAGTTGTTTAACAATGAAATAAAAGTTGTATGCTAGCAGCAACCTCTTCATTAGTTACAGATCCCTTTAATGTGGCATTATTTAGATGACTTACTTCTGCAGAGATTTTGCATATTTACTGATATTGGTGGATTGTAATGACAGAAGTTTGAGTGGCCTTTTATGGTTAAAATTTTCTGAAATGGATAGTTTTGTCATTATTGCTTTATACATTTTGTTTCATTGCTTACTACAAGACTGTTCAAAACTACAAATTTAAAACACATTCTAACAAGTGGTGCTGTATTATGCAAGAAATATAACTTAATACAATCAGAAAGGTGAATCAAAGGATGCATACATGTATGCATGGCTCTAAAAATGTGTAAGGAGCTTATGGTTTGAAAACAACCCAGAGGTAAGCTTAGTCCTCCACTGGCGAGATGCAAAATGAATGTGGGTTTTCATGCCATTTCAATGACTGCGAGTTTCAAAGGCAGAGAAGTTTACTGCGCGTGCCAAGTCTGTTTTCACTGCAAGACAGTACTGTTTGTTTAGCAAATGGCTCAGTGTTTGTGCTATTTTATTTCAATTTCTGTAATCACTGTAGAAGTAAATAAGAAAAGAGTATGTATGCTGACAGCTCTGAACAGTGTTTATGGTAAATGAGGAGACATAGCCAAGTAATGGAACACTGGAGTGGATGGGGAGGGAGCTGCTGCTAAACCGGTAGGGGGTTGCTGCAGGAAGGGCTGCTCTGGGGGTGCCCAAATTATTACCCTGTCTAGGTCCCAATTTAACCATGATCCAGCTCTGGTATTTTGCACTATTTGCTATAAATGATCAGAAGTTGGAATGACACAACGAAGTGTTAGTTGTAAAAAAAATAAGGACTTTTGTTCTGTGTTTGACAATACAAGAAAGAAAGCAACTGACACTTCATTGTTTCATTTCAACTTCTGACAGTTTATGGTTTTCAATAATTAATAACAGTCATATTGTTGAACATGGCAGTGCAGTTCTGTGGATTGTGGACCTCAACTGAAGTGGCAGCAGCCCACCCAGGTACATTCTGGGCAGACTTTTTCTGTTTGGCATATACATTTCAAAAGTGAAAAGAAATACCAAAGGGCTTTGGCCGACTAAGTCTGAGATGACTGCAAGCTAGGAGCAGTTACTAAATCCCCAAATAACTTAACCATCATGCAGGAAGGCTTGTCCCAAACAACAACTGGCACCAGAATCATGAACTGAAACTAAACTCCAAAAAAATACATTATCGTATCTTTTGGGAAGTCATCTACTCCAGGGAACTGCCAAACTGACAATGCTCCCTGAGAACTGACCCAGTTGTTTGGCATTTGGGAACTTGTGTGTACAGTGATCTAACCTTTGACCAACATGTGCCAGAATCATAAGAAAGTCTTTCTATATTGCACAGCTTATAAACAAACTGATTGTGACTAGATCTAGAGATATTATTGTCCCTCTTTACAAAGCCCTCATTAGGTCAATCAGTTTGCATAATGCCCACTTTAGCATGTATCTGTCCAGACCCATGCAACAGCTGGAATACCCACAGAGATACCTTACTAAGGATACAAGTCCTAAACAATAGGTCTTGCATGGACCACCTCAAAGATTTATCACTATATTCAATATCCTACAGAGTGCTTACAGGTGACGTGTCTGGCATACAAGGTATCCTCCGACCTAATACTGATGGACCTACTGAACATCAGCAAGTCAAATGTCATCAGAAATACTCAGTCCAGGTATCTAAACTGAATGCTGTGGAAAGATGGATATATATCATAGAGGCTACCACTGTTCCAGAACAGACTATCCATTCAAATAAAACAAAGCTCACCCCTGTCCGTATTCAAATGCAACTTGGATCTAAGGATGGGTAATATAAAATGTACTCCAGGATTGTCCCTCGTGCCACTAATGGATAGAGGCAGTTCCTAAATACTGCATCCCTTACATGGGTCCCCTCAAATCATCTATGGTATGATCACAGTTATTCTCACCAGGGCTAATATACAATTATCGGCCATGGGACAGGTAAGAGCAACCAGCAAATGTTAATTCAAGCACCAAAAGGGAAATTGGCTAAGCTTAAAATGTCCTCCAAGTGAACCTATGTTGTGGTAGTAAATAGTTTAAAAAAAATTGCCCTTTTTAGATCACTAAGTGCCCCTCTCACCCTCTGCCCCCCAGCCTTCAACAGCTCCCGGCACCTCTGGTTGGCGCCCTGATGAACTATGTGCTTGCTTTTGGGTCTGTTTCACTTTTTTTATCCCACAATGAAAAATTCAATGAAAAAAATGTGAAAAAAAAGGACTTCACACAACAAGTTGTCTTACAGTAAAAATACTTCCAAGTTGTGGAAATGTGTAAAGTTTACCATTTAGCAAGGTATTTTTGGTGTTCACTGCCGGGAATGACTTAGAGTGGCATAGCAAATTACAGTCTACAAAGCCTGTCTCCATCCACCACTGCCCTCTGTGCCTTTACAGAGTTCACATCTATTTAAAACAGTGGCAGGCAAGCAGCAGCCAGGCAACCAGTTGCTGGCTTGTGGCATCTATGGAAGAAAAAACAGTGTCTGCTGGTTGTCTGCATTACTTGCTGCATTAATGTACTCTCTCACATGTGCTGCCAAGTCACTAGATGCACTCTCAGATTTTAAAGAAATTGCATGGTATGGGGGCTTACAGTTGGTAATTTTCCTCTTTGCCCTTCTAAAATGATGGCCCTGGATTGTTGATAAATACAACAAACTATAAAAAAACTAATAAAGGAAAAGTATGTGAAGACCCAACTTGACACTACACATTCATATTTACTGGAGAAGCAGTTAAGCACTTCCGTCCCTTCACATAGGATGTTCATCAGAATTTCTGAGTTCTGAGGAAGTTCCTTTATATAGGGATGAAAGCACTTAACTGCTTCTACAATAAATTTAAATGTGTAGCATTGAGTTGGGTCTTAACATATATTTCTTTCATTAGTGTTAACACATACTGAATTCAAGCAAAACTTGCAACAATGTTGAGCTTCATTAGAAAAAAATAATACAACAGAAAAACACATGACACATCAAGTCAAAGAAGCACCTATTAAGCACCTATTAAGCATGTCAGAAGCATAAAAGGAACAGCTAGCTACATGATGTAGTGAAACCAGATACTCAGTGGAACAAATACAGCTGGACTTTGTCGCCATAAAAATTTAATTTAGTAACTAAGATGCAATAAGAATTTGACATATACAGAATTATTTATGACAGTGATGTTTTTCAAGCAGGACATGTGGCTATGCCCTAAATAATATCCTGAACTTAGCCAATGATGTACGGGCATTACAAATGTGAACAAAGTATGTTAGAAAATATGTGACAGCAGACTGAAATGATGTAGTTCCAAAGCAGTGGGACAAACAGTATGGTGGACTCTGAGTTCACTATAGATTGCTAAATCACATTTCAATAAAGCTCGGCATCAGTGAAAGAAATTTTTCCAAACTGTGCCTACATAGAAAAAATATATGGGTGGGTGGGTGCATGTGGATAAGGGGATGATAGCACAAACAGGTATATCCAGGTTTTCAGATTTATAGTCATAAGTTCCATACTGGTGCTCCCAGTCCCTCTCCCTAATATGCAGTCTTGTTCCCAGCTATTGTGCACCAACTTCAGCAAGCTATCAATTCCCCTTCTAACACCCCTTGATGGTGGGATGGTGTATCTACCTAGTAAACAAAAAAAAAAAGACAACCAAAATTAAGTGAGAATGATTGTACTTCCAAAAGATACAACATTAACAACTGTTTCTAAAAGAATGTCTCTATTATGCATGGCACTACATTGGTTAATGAAGGACTTACCCATTTTAGGGGTGCTGCTATACTCAGACTAATATAGGAATATATCCCTGTAGACAGGAACAATAATATTAATATTTAATGCAGCAGAAACTTACATAACTGTTTTCTGTATACCTTATATCATGTCACATCAAACAGATTTACCCACTCATGGATGGCTCTCACAGGGGATGAAAGTTGGTTGAAATGCCTAAAAATGAGAAGCACTGGTAATCAGTTGCAGTAAATCACTTAGTTTTTAAACATATGTTCAACTGTCAGTAAGATAAAGGATGTAGCAATACAGTGCATGCAACTTACCAAATTAAGAAAGCAGCTGTACTTGGTGATAACTGCACCATCACCTTGGTGGTTGTGTCTCACCTTTCTAGACATCTGCTTGCTCTTTAGTTTTCCCTCACCTTTCTAAGCTGTATAGACACCTGCTTGCTCTTTAGTGTGGTGGGCTGCATCCTAAAAAGACGCAAAGCACTATAACAGTCAATACAGTGTTTGTCAGCACAGAAGATCACCCAAAACATATTTTAAGAAAGGAAAGTATACTTACAACTGCTGTCCAAAATCCAAGCGTCCTCAGCTATGAAGCTGAGTATGAGGAACACAAGATGGCACTCTGATACGTATTCCACAGCCAGTATATGTACATGGCAACATACCCTGCTTCTTTTGCTAACAGAGTAGAAAACAGCCACACAGCTTGCTACAAACAGCTACTTGTTTATCCTGCTTTGCCCAATTCTCCACCAAAAGATTAACATGAGCCATAACCAGTAGTGACACACAACCATCCAACTTTCTTCTCAGAGATCCAATAGGATTACCTTGCCAAGATGTAGTTTCTATCTCAGGTGGTAGTAGCAGTCTTTCACAGTTATTGTAGGGTTTCAAAAAAAAAAATTTCGGCAATAGGATAACGATGTAAAGAATGGACTACAGGGCAGTTATACCATACGGTGTGTGTTTGTAACAGAGCAAGAATATTTATTTAGGTATTTACTATTTCTTCACTAGGTAAGTGGACTGGTTCAGTGACCCATTTCAGCTACGACCTGATATGCTTGTTATCTTAGTACCACTGAAAATAGCAACATACAGCACTACTGCACATAAGCATGCCACAATACACAACAATAATCAGCCACCATTGCCTTACTGTGTGTCTCTGAGCAAGTTACTTAACTGGACACTGCTCCCAGGCTGAGTCTGAAAAAGATCCATGGAGATCAGTGCTCTACACAAGAAAACAAGTACAAAAAATCATGATAAAAATGTATACAAGACTTGCAGAGTTGGGAAGAGATGGCGGTAACCCATATAACAATGTATACACTTGTCACCCTGCATGATGCAATATCTGAATGTACACATTGCTCATGAACAGAGCAGCACTGCAGTTTTTAAGAAAATAGTAATTGTGACTGGAAATAAACCAAGCCAGTAAACAGCCCATCAAGAAAGTCTGTACAGCATGACAAAATTATCTCATTGTCTCATGTGACCATCAAGCAGCAGTAAAGTATGGCAGAAAAAGCACTTAAGTGAATAAATTCTGGAAGGAAATTAGCAACCAGTACAGTACAGTGTAAATGGAACAAACTCTAGTTAGAACCAAAAAGGACAATACTTAATAAAACCAGAGTATAACAGATACTACATCACACAGGAGTAGTTGTTTTCTCAAAGCGGCAGCTGAACAAAGGATACTTCAGAATCTATCCATCACAGGAAACCGCTCTTATCTACATGGCACAGTAATATCAGAATTCATTACATAAGACAGGGGTACAAATGTTGCCACTACATGTGTGGTGCAAAAAGTGAAGCTCCTCTAACTGATGTATTTTGATTTTGGTGGATTTGAGTGAATGCTGTCCTATCACAATGTATTCATCTAAAAGGCACTCAACCTTCCTGTTCCCAGTCTTTTGACCATAAACTGTATGCCACAAAAAATAAGTTATGTACCTACCATAACGTTCCATATTAGTTGTCTTCATCTCACCTTCCTTCTTGCTGTTTGGGTTCGGAGCCGATCCTCGGCTCTGACTCGGCCATCTTCTATAGCTCAAGAGTTGTTTACTGGCTCGAGGCTACCCCTTATCCTAGAATGCCCAGCATCAGCTACCCAGGTCTCGTTTGTGACAGCGCACACTAGACATAAGTAGAGTAACCAGTTACCTAAAAACTGGTTGTCCAATACACCTAAACAAGGAAAGAGTCATAAATTACCTGGCATGTGAAGCAATAAAAGATATTCAGCCAGTGAGAACAAAAAAAAAGGAACTCCTATTAATCCTCTAGGAAGGGGGAAGGAGGGAGGGACGCAAGAAGGAAGGCGAGATGTAGACAACTAACAAGGAACGTTATTGTAGGTACATAACTTCTTTATGTTAAGTTGTCCATCTCGCCTTTGTTCTTGCTGTTTGGGGCAGCATCCCTATCACCTAAAATCCCGGGTGGCTCATTGGAACAGACTCTTCAGAACAGTAGAACCAAAGGAAGCTCTGCTCCAGGAGACCATATCCACCTTGTAATTAGAGATAAAAGTGTGAGGGTTTGCCCAAGTGGCAGCTGCACAGATTGAGTCTACAGGCAACCTAGACTGAAAGGCTACAGAGGTGGCTAATGCTCTAGTGGAATGACCTTTTGGTTTAGCTGGTAGCTCTTTATTTCGTAACTGATAAATAAAGGCAATAGTATCAGATAACCATCTGGATAAGGTCACCTTAGAAACTGGGAGGCCTTGTTTGTTGAAAGCATAAGAAAGAAATAACTGGTCTGACTTTCTTAGTTCCTTAGTTCTATTGAGGTAAAATCGCAATTGTCTGTGCACATCCAAATTGGTGGAGCTTGTATTCTGCCTTGTTGCTGTGATTGGGAAAGAAAACTGGGAGATCTATGGATTGATTTAAATTATTCTCTGAGCAGACTTTAGGAATAAAGGATGGATTGGTCCTCAGAGAAACTCTGTCCTTGTGAAACACCAGGTAAGGAGGACAAACACATAGTGCTTGAAGTTCTGAGACATGTCTAGCTGAAGTGATACCAACCAGAAAAAGTGTCTTCTAAGAAATAAATTTTAAGGAACATGATGCTACCGGTTCAAAGGGAGGAAAAATTAAGGAAGCTAAAACTAAATTGAGATCCCAAGGAGGAGGAGGAGGATCTCTAACTGGGGGTCTAAGAAGAGATGTTCCTCTCATAAAGACCTTGCAGAGCTTATGAGACATTATGCTAGAATTAAACATACCGATATGAAAATTAGAAATGGCAGCTAGTTGTACTCTAATGGTAGTGGAGGCTGCACCAGACTGAAAGAGTTGTGCTAGAAATTCAAGGAGTTCATGGACTGGGGCTGAGAAAGGATCCAAATTTCTAGATTCTGCCCAGTAAGAAAACCGTTTCCATTTACTAGCATACATTTTCCTCATAGTAGACTTATGTGAGGAAACAATAATATCACGGACTGCTGGGGAGATATTGGAAAGCCTGGCTAAGGTTGGAAGTGGAGTAACCAAGCTGTGAGCTGGAGAGTTTGAAGGGATTGGTGCAACCCACCTGACCAATGAATCAGAAGATCTAGAACCAGGTCCAGAATCCACGGTTGATCCAAAAGGTGGAGGTGCAGGAATGGGAACTATATCTGTCGAGGCCAATATGGGACAATGAGGATCATTTTGCAACCCAACGATTTTGCTTTCTGTAGGAGTCTTGGTATTAGGGGAAAAGCGTAAAGGAATCCCTGAGGCCAATCGTGGACTAGAGCATCTCTGGGTATACGACCTGGAAGAGGAAGTAGGGAGAAGTAGCTGCTGCATTTGTTGTTGAGAGGAGTGGCAAATAGGTCACAGCAAGGCTGTCCACATTTGCGGAAGATAAGATCCACAACTTTCTGATTCAGAGACCACTCATGAGGCATGAGAATAGCTCTGCTGAGCCTGTCCACTATGACGATGGATTTCCCAGGGATGTGCGTTGCTATCAGAAAACGTTGGGAGGAAATTGCCCATTGCCACAGTCTGACTGCTTCTCGACACAAGGGGTAAGACCTGGTCCCGCCCTTTTTGTTGATGTACCACACCACTGACATGTTGTCTGTTTGGACTGCAATGGTCCCGGAAGGAAAAAAAGTCTTGAAGGGCTTGCAACGCTAGGAGCACCGCTCTCATTTCTAGGACATTGATATGCAGATGGTACTCGTGAGGTTGCCAAGTGCCTTGGACTGTCCTGCCTAGATAATGCCCCCCCACCCTATCAGGGAGGCGTCTGTGGTCACTGTGACTACCGGAGGGGGTTGTATGAAAGGTCTGCCCTGAATTACTAGTGGGGAGACCATCTTGGTACCATCCACCAAGAAAGGTGCCTTTTGCATGTTTCTGTGATCAGGATCATGTGAGACATGGGTAGTTCCTGGAAAAACCACTGCGTGAAAAGAAGCCACTGAAGGATTCTCATGTGGAAACGTGCTAATGGGATAAAAAGAATGGCAGCTGCCATGGAGGCTAGAGCTTGGAGGACATATCTGACTTGAATCCTTTTGCTCTGCATTAGAATTAACACTTGTTGATGAATAGTGGAAACTCTTTCCTGTGGTAATCTTGCAAACATTTCTTTTGTGTTTAATTCTGCTCCTATGTATGTGATAGACTGACAGGGCAACAAGGCAGATTTTTCGAAATTTACTGTAATGCCTAGTTGAGTGCATGAAGTGATTGTATAATCCCATGCCTCTAAGAGTTGATGCCTGGTGGTAGCAGTCAGGAGCCACTCGTCTAGATAGGGAAACACCTGGAATCCATGATGCCTCAGGTGAGCCATGACTACTGCCATACACTTGGTGAACACCCTGGGGGCTGAGGTGAGACCAAAGGGCAGAGCTCTGAACTGGTAATGACTGGCCCCTACCCAGAAGTGAAGAAATCTTCTGGAGCGTCTGTCCATCTTGATATGGTAGTACGCGCCCTGAAGATCTATCAAGCATATCCAATTGTCCTGACCCAAAAAAGGGAAAATGGACTGCAGTGTCACCATCCGGAACTATTCTTTTTGTACAGATTTGTTCAATCTGCTAAGATCCAGTATTGGTGTCCAGTCCCCTGTCTTTTTTGGTACTAAACATAATCTTGAGTAAGTTCCGGATCCTAGTTGGTCTGCGGGGACTTCTTGAATGGCTCTTTTTTCTAGCAGTCTTGAAACTTCTGTGGCTGCTTGATCCCTTAGATTGAGTGGGACATCTGGGATGGGCTTTTTTGATTCTATGGGGGATTGATGGAAGGGAATTTTGTAACCTCCGGATATAATGGATAGTACCCATCTGTCTCTTATTATATTTGGCCAGGCTTTTGGGTACAGCAAAAGTCTTCCCCCGACTGCCTCCAGAGGTGAGCAGTCGGGCAACCCTTCAGGGATGCTGGAAGGGCTTGGCAGAGAACGTTTTTCTGTCACCCTGGTTTTGCGGTCCCCCTCTGCAATGAGGGCGGCGTCTGTTATTGTTCTTTCCTCCTCTGCCCCTGGGGGAAAAATCACCGCGTGTATCAGGCAAACGTGCCTGGGATTTTCGGAACCACATCTTTCCGCTCTTCTGACCCTTGGGATAAGGTCTGGAAGTGGTGGAAAAACGGACTCCCACGGCAGAGAGAGTCTTGCCTTCCTGCTCACACCTGGTCAATATGTCTTTCACCTGAGGCCCAAAGAGAAGGGAGCCATCAAAGGGAGTATTGGTGAAGGACGCTCGAAAGGGTTCCCGCAAAATGGCACAGCCACATCCAAGCATGTTCCCTGAGAGCCACACCTGTCCCTACGGCTCTGCTCGCTCCATCGGCTGCATAGGAAATCAGCCTCATAGAGGAGTTGACTGTGGAATTAAGAGTCGCAAGCTGAGAAGCTACTTTGGCTGGTACTCCCTCAGCAGCTGTAGGATCTTGAAGGGTATCTCCAAGCTCTTTCAGGAGATCCCTTTGAAGACGTATCCCTTTGAAGACGTGTAAAATGGCATAGATAGTTCAGGGACCTCATTGAAAAGGTCGCTGAAGCAAACATTCACTTTCCATTATCTGTCCATCGTCCGAGACTCTTTGTTTGGAGGATGAACAGATGAAGAGGTTTCTGCTAACTCTTTCTTGGTGGCTGCTGCTATCACTATGGCATCAACGGGCACACCTTTGGAGTGGAATTGTTTGTCCTGGGGGGCTGTAATAAATTTGTTTGGTCTCCTCGGAGTATGTTCCACAGAATTTCGAGCTGACCAAGCCTTTTGAGCCACTACAGACATGAGTGGATCGAAAGGAGGAGATACTCAGGAGGTGGAAGGTCGGGAACCAAATGCATCCAGGTATACAGACTTGTCCTCGGTAGGGGCTAGGGAAGTCCAGTCCCTCCTCTGTCTAAGCATTTCAAGGATGTCTGAAAAGGAAACATCTTCAGAGGGGGACCTTGGGGACCCTTCCGATTCATCCATGTCTGTATCTGAGATGACAGACTCAGGGGAGTCTATGTACTTCCTCTTGCACTTCTTCCGGGGAGGCTCTTCCGAGTGATCAGGGGAGGCTTCGGAAGAAGAGGGATCACTCAATGGGGTGCCTGAGGCATAGGTTCCCTACGCTTGGGGTCTGCAGGAGGTGTAGAGGATGGATGGAGCTGGCAGTAGAGCTGTTTCAGGGGACAGCACACTCCGCATGACGTCAAAGGCGTCCCAACCTCTATGCAGAGAAAGCTCCGGCTCCGAAGAAACAGGAGTCCTTCTCCGTGTCGAGGGTGATTGGTCCAAGACCGATGTTGGAGCTGAACTCACCTGCACGAAGGTCCGAGGGGGAGAACGGGGTCGGACAAGGGTCCAATGCCACTCCCCCCCCCTCAGAGCCGACGACAGAGCCTCGGCGCCCCCAGATCCCTCGATAGAAGGTACAATTGAGGTAATCGGAGCCAACGTCAGAACCGAAGGAGAAATGATGATCGGCGCCAACGGTTTTACTACCTGCGGATCCATAGTCTCTGGCTCTGAGCTAAATGTAGTCAGAGGAGGAACAGAAACAGAGGCGGCTGGAGCTGATACCTGTTGAGGTGGGCTGGACAGTAATTTTGCCTATGCCTGTGACTTAAGCAACCTACTTACTACTCTCTCCACATCATGACCAGATAATCTACAGGACTGAGAGGAGTGGGAAGAACGACGGCTACGTTCACTCTGTAACAAGGGTGACTGAGGTGCTGAGTGGATGGACTCCAAGGACAGAGACTTCAGTCTCTTATGGCTCCGAGACGGCTCCGAAATAGCAGATGGAGCTGACAGAGGAGTTGCCTTGTCAGTGCCAGCCAGCACTGACATACCTGGTTGGTCAAGTAAAGGAGTCGGCTCCGAAGGTGGAGCCGACGGCTTGACAGACTTAGGGGATTTCACTGGCTGAGTACTTTTAGGCGGAGAATCCTGAGGCTTCGATAATCTCAGAAGGATAAATTTGTTTTTGCGCTCCTGCAGGACCCTTGGACTAAAAGTATGACCTATAGAACAGGAGTCCTGCAGGTGAACAGCGCTCAAACAATATACACAACTACTGTGCCCATCTGTCAGAGACATTTTCTGACAGCATGAGTCACACTTTTTGAAGCCAGATACCTTGGTATCTTTAGACATTTTAGTAACAACAACCACAACAACAATAAGAAAATGCTATACTACAAAACTAAGAAACAAACCAACTTTTTTTTTTTTTTTTTTTTTTTTACAGTTAAGGAACAGAAAGGAGAGCCTCTAATTTAAATGGCTATCCTAAGGGGGGGGGGACTCTCTAATTTAAACGAGTTCAGGGGAAGCAGAAAGCCTGCGAGTTATGGAGTGACGGCCAACAAAGCTACAACACACAAAAAAACGATAAGGGATAAAGTAATATATCGAGACAAAAACTTGATAAAAAACTTGACAAATTTTTAAGAATAAAAAATTATAATAATAGAAAAAACTATACTAAGCCTGAGCCAGTAACGAAGCAACCTCACAGCTGAAGTGGCAAACGAGATCTGGGTAGCTGACGCTGGGCATTCTGGGATAAGGGGTAGCCTCGAGCCAGTAAACAGCTCTCGAGCTATAGAAGATGGCCAAAACCCAAACAACAAGAATGAAGGTGAGATGGACAACTTAACTTCCATACTTACAGAATTCTAGCTGCAAATATTACACCACTTATAATCTACCCAATCATCGTCAGTCAAACAGCTCCTTCAAATCCTGCCTTCTTTTAAACCTCATTCCTCCCCTGTATGTATTGTTCCCATAATTCCCATTTTCCCTATGTAATTTGCTCCTACCCTTTTCTAAAGATTCCAATTCCAGTTATTTTATCTCTGTCACTATACTCACTACTAATTCTAGTACTGTTGGTTTAAACTTTGCTTTCTATTTTCTAGTAAAGGCTTTTTTCGGCAGCCACCAGAATTAGACTCAGCAAATCCTTACTATGTCTAGGCAATTGTGATACTGTACAATAGCTCACAAAAATCATTTTCCTTGTTACACCAATTTGCTCACCCAGTATCTCCAACAGAGTAGTCTGCAGGGAATCTTTAAAGTCTGCCAACTCATTGCACTCCTAGAAAATACGTTCCCAATTACTGCTTTCTTTCCCATCACACACCTCCAACATTTGCTGTCTACCTGAGGAAAAATTCTCTGGAGTCTACTCGGGGCATAAAAATATCTATTCAAACATTTCCTAGCAAAAATCCTAAAATTTTCTAGATTTTTCTGCATATTTGGGAGACATAAATATATCCCTCAATTGTTTCTTTGTGAATTGTTATCCAATCTCTCTTCCCCATCTTTTCTACTCCTCTGATCAATTTGTATAGTTATCATGCAATATTTTGTATGCTCTACTAATTATTCCTTTTTTAACAGCAGTTTCTGTTCTAAATTCTACTAAAAACACTATCGGTGTTGGTCTTTCATTTAGGACCCCCCCCCCCATTTCGTTCTCTTTGCCTGTATACTGATATCAGTCCTTGATAGATAAGGCAATCTCGAATCTCCAAATATATTCTTGGCATCTTCTCATTCTACTACCTTTCCCTCTCTAGTTAATTGCTCCAAATACCTTGGCTCCTTTGCCAGTTTTCGCCAATAATTTCCAGCTCTCTCTTGCCTATTGTCTGTATCCCTAATTGCAGTCATCCCTATCAACAGAATCTCTTTTCTCCATTCACGTGTTAGCTTAGTTCTTAGAATACTTTCTGCTACTTTATGAATATAATATTTTGTATGATTATTGTTATTCTCCTTAAAGGTCTCCATCCAAAATCCTAGTCTCTCATTGATTCGTAAGCTTCCCCACTGTTTCATCATCATCCCTTCCACTTTGAATTATACCTTTCTGATTGTGCTATGTACAGGAGCCTTAACTATGTAGCTCTGAAATACCCCTTCAAATCGGATATTCCCAATCCGTCTTGTTCTACTGGAAGAATCAGCTTATCCCAGTTGACTCTTGCCATCTTCCCCTCCCAGATAAAATCCTTCAGCTCTTTATTAATTGCTATCCAAAACGTATCCTCTGGTCGATAAAAATATGCCTAACCTGTACTTAAGACTAAAGGAACTAAAAACATTTTAACTGCTTGTATCTTACTATCCATAGCCATATAACACAGCTTCCAATTTCTTAGTTTTTTGTATTAACTTTTACTTAGTCTCTTCCTACTTATCCTTAGCTGCCACACCAGAATCACTTTCAATCCATACACTTAAATATTTAATTTTACCATGTCCCCCTAAATATGGACATTACTTGAACTAATTTGTGTGTGTACACATAATTTACCACTGTCACCTTTGTTTTAGTTTCATTAATTTCATATCCTGAAAAGATTAGAAACTGTCTCAATGTGTTCCACAACAGTGTAATGTCCTTTTCTGGTTTTATCAGGTATAAAATAATATCATCTGCAAATGAAGCCAGCTTTTCTTGACTACCATACCAATTATATCCTTGAATTTCTGAGTCCCTTACTTTCTTTGCCAATGGTTCTAAATATAATGGGGTTAGGAAGGTGGCCTAATGGTTAAGGTGTTTGCCTTACAAACACAAGGTGCAGGATTTGAGTTTCAAAAGGGAAAACTGGCTAGGCTTACAATGACTCGCAAAGGCAGTTAACCTAGTACTAACCGAACATTCCTCTGAACATAATGAAACAACAAAGGGGGGAAACAGGATACTCTAGCCTGGTTCTTCTGCTAAAGCAGAAATTGTCAAAGTAGTACCCACCCACTTTAATTTTCAACTCTGATCCCTTACATATCCTCCTAATCAACCTTATAATTTTATCAGGGAATGCAAATGCTTCCATTGCCCTGCTCGTAAATCCCAGCTTACTCTGTCAAATGCTTTCTCTGCAATAAGGCCTACCAACAACAGTGGTATTTTCTTACATTCTGCTTCCCTTTGGATCATTAGTGTTCTGTTAAGGTTGTCAAATATTTGCTTCCCCTCCACAAAACCACACTGATCTATATCTATCAATTTTGGTATCACCTTTGCCATTATAGACAAACACTTTATAATCATGGTTTAGTATTGAAATGGGCCTGTACGAAGCTGGATCTGATGGATCTTTACCCTCTTTAGGTATTACAGCTACCACCGATTTCTTCCAGGATGTTGGTACTTCTCTTCCCTTTAAAATATTGTTAAACAAAGCTTTCCTGATCTTTATCATTTTTTTTCTCTCCTAGCTTCCAAACTTCCACAGGAATATTATCTACTCCTGGGGACTTTCCTGTAGATTGGTTATACATCACCATTTTTATCTCATCTCCCCCTATCCTGTTAGTAATTGAGCCTCATATACCTCTAACCTTGGCGCACTTAATTCTTCCATAAACATTTCCATTTGAACCTTTTCTTAATTTTCATATTTCTCTGCTTTATACAGATTTCATAGAATGTTCGAAAAATTTATAATACCTGTACAGGATCTTTTCTTATCGTCCTTGTTATAGGCTCCTCAAGTCTGGTGACAGCCCTTTCTACTTTCTATTGCCTGAGTCATTGTGCTAAAAGTTTTTGTCCTTTAAAGTTATTATCAAAAAACAAATTCTTAACAGCAGTCTTTCTAAACTCATGCATATTAGAGGTAAGCCCTTATTTTCTGTTTAGCATTCCGCAGTTGCTCCTTTTCCTGTTCTGTCAGAATCCCCCTAATCTGCAATACTTTTAACATTTGTCAGTTCCTGTACATAAATCTGGTTACTTATTAACCATATCCCCGTTCTTTTATTTCCACCCTATTTTTTCCACTTTAATTTTATCCCACTCTCTAGTTATATTTTCAGAACAACTTTCTATCTTCCCTAATAGCTACTGAATAATTTCTACTAACCATTCCTGAAATTCCTCTCTTTTCAACAGATAGGTGGGAAACTGCCATGGTCTCATTTTTATTTCATTACCCTGTGTTTTTATTTCATTTATTAGTGGCACATGATCTGAAATAGTTATTGGGCACATATCAACACCTTCAATTAAATGCACATGTTGCTGTAAAATACAAATTCTGTCTAATGTAATTCAGGTTTAGTATCTTGGGGAATAATATGCAAATTAATTCTGAACTCCTGGTACTGAATTCACATCTTCCATACCAAATATTTTGATAAATTTCTTGAAAAAGTCTACCCTCCTTTGTTATACTTTCCCTTCTGCCCCCTCCCCCCGACACATCTTCACTAATGCAAAATCAGACTCCACTCCCCACCTATATGTAATATTCCTTGCTGTAAGCTGATTATTTCTCCCAGAATGTTCTTAAGCTCCATTACAGCAGTTTTAGGTGGAATTTAAATACATGCCAGTGTAGGAAATATGAAATATTGCCAGTGGCTGAAACAACGTCCTTAAGTATCAGCTTATCCTCAAGTACAACTCCCAGAATGTGAACATGCAAAATATATCCCAACTGATTTCTGCCCTAAATTAAGGGGAAGAGCAGCAAAAGGCAAGATGGACAGATTGTGTCATGGATCAACAAGTCTTCAGTATTTGGGGAGTTAAACCTTAACTAATTCTGTACTATTCACTGCAAGACAGAATCTAAGCAGTTGTCCAAAGCAATGAAATTAGGCACAGACTCTAGTATAAATGGACCTCTCCTCAATGATTTCCCTAAGTGGCAGTAGGTATGTCATGAACAATAAAAGAGCCACAATACTTTTATTTATTTGTCCTTTGATAACTGTGAAAATCCGAATGAGCCAATAGCCTATTTTCAGCAGAGGCCCAGAAAGAAAAGCTCCACAACAGATTCAAAAATATTCAAATGGTAGTTGAGAATTGCATACAAGGGGAGAAAGCCCCACAATGGATTAAATATTTTACAATGACTTTGGGAGAAAGACTTCACAAAAACACACATAAAAACATTTTACAGTAGCTTGCCTAAGTCATAAGTGATAATTCAATGAAGATGTTTCTTGTTTAAAAAACAGTTTATAGTAGCTGAAAAATAATTATATACAAGGGGAGAAAATCCCCATAACAGGTTAAAACACAAAGAGATTGTAATACATTTACAGAAATATTAAGAATACAACATGTACTGCAAATAGCAACACACACTGCAGATGTGGATAGCCTATGCTAAGAAACTAATACATATTTACTCAAAATATTGACTGTATTCATAATATTTTATGGAGCTGAAAAATAAGAGAGTATTCTGCCGCCACAATAGATAGAGGAATGTAATGAGATGAGGAGAGTATTGAGCAGGAGGAAAAATTAAGGACATGGAGAGAGAAAGCGATAATTATTATTAGAAAGATGAGGATGTTATGGAAGGACACAAGACAGGAAGATAAATAGTAGCAAGTGTTGGCTGAAGAGGTAGAAAAACATACATTAGTTGTATGGTATCATTAAAGGGAGAGTTTCTTTTGATGTTAGGCCATTACTACCTGCTAAGATATGTAGGTGTTAGAGAATTTAGAGCGAGAAAGGTACAGTTATTGAAGGAATTTAGAGTGAGAAAGGCATAGTTATTGAGGTACTCTGCCAGACACAGGAAAGCAGATTTAGGAATTAACCCCGATACCATTTTACGTAAGCCAAGAAAGCCAGAAAACAGGATGAACACTCCACGTGTAATACTTAGTGCTTTCATCTGACTGTATCAAAAGACTTCTTCAGAATAACGTAAAAGCCAAAAAATAAGAGTTAAATATACCTATCAATTAAAACCACATGGTCAAAACGACCAGTACACAATGATTGTTCTCTGACTGATTGATTCCAAAAGCTGAGGAAAAGGGAGGAGGGTATCATGGAAACTAGGGGCTGGCTAGGATGGCCTGTAAGACTGCAGAGACAAACCCTGCCCTGGATTTGGAGAAGATAGGAAAATGGTAATGTTTGGTGAAGGTGTGAACAGATGTCCAGGTGGCAGCCTCCAGGATGTCCCTGGTGGGGACTCCTCTGAGGAAAGCTGCAGAGGTGGAGGCTGCTTTGGTGGAGTGAGTCCTGACCCCCTTGGGGGGAGGTCTTCCATGTTGTTTGTTTGAGCAGAAAAGGATGCAGTGTGCTATCCATTTGGAGATGATTTGTTTGGCGATAGCTTTGCTCTCTGCCCCTGCAGCAAAGCTAACCAGTAATTGATCAGACTTTCTGAAGAATTTAGTCCTGTCTAGATAGAATCTGAGATGTCTGTGCACATCTAGAGAGTGCAAGATCCTTTCTCCCTTGTTCTGCGGGTTACAGCAAAGGTGGACAAATGAATGCACTGGTTGAGAGCCACACTGGACACCACCTTGGGCATGAAGGATGGGTTAGTCCTGAAGGATACCCTGTCAGCATGGAAGATGATGAAGGGTTCCACAGCCATGACTGCTTGCAGCTCAGAGACCCTTCTGGCTGAAGTGATGGCCAGAAGGAAAGCTGTCTTCCAGGAGAGAAATGTTAGCTCTGCTGAACAGGCAGGTTCGAAGGGAGGGGCAGGTTGAGCTTTTCCAAAACAAAGTTAAGGTCCAAAGCTGGGGTTGGTGCTCTTCTGGGTGGCCTCAAGTTGCTAGCCCCTCTTAGGAACTGTTTGATCAGAGGTTGTGAGAAAAGGAGCTGCTCAGTGGGAAAATGAGCAGAGACAGCAGAGGCATGAATTTTAATAGAGGAAAAGGAGTGTCCACTGTGTAGCAGGTCAGCTACGTAATCCAGGATGAGAGGTAGGGAGGGTTGTGCCGTATTGGCTCCCTTAGCCTGAATCCAGGTGCAGAACCCTTTCTATTTGTCAGGATAAGACTTACTAGTGCTAGGGCTTCTGGCCTCATGTATAACATCTAGAACCTGCTTGCTGAGGTTGGCAGATTGATTGGGGGTTAGGGAATAAGCCAAGCTACCAAATTGAGTGTCTGCAATTGGGGATGCATGAATTCCCCTTCCCTCTGGGTCAGGAGGTTTGGAATCTGAGGGAGATGCCAAGGTGGCAGAAGGGACAGGCTGTGCAGCAAGGGGTACCAGTGCTGGCGAGGCCAGTCTGGAGCTATAAGAATTGTCCTTGGTTTTTCCTCTTTGATTTTGAGCAGTATCCTGGGGATGAGAGGTAGTGGAGGAAAGGCATAGACTGACAGATTGACCCAGTTGAAGGACAGGGCATCCATTTTCCAAGCCCTGCAGTGATGCTCCCTGGTGCAAAACATGCTGAGCTGATGGTTGGTATGGGAGGCAAAGAGGCCAACCGTTGGGCTGCCCCACTTCTGAGTTATTAGGGTGAAGGTTCTTTTGATGAGCTGCCACTTGTGTGGGTCCACAAGATTTCTGATTAAGTGGTCCGCCAGAGAGTTTAGAAAACCAGGTAGGAATTGTGCTAACAGGTGGAGTTGCATGGCAGAGGCTGTGTGCCAAAGGGTCATGGCCAGCCTGCATAGAGGGTAGGACTGAGTCCCTGACTGCTTGTTGATATACCACATTACAGTTGTGTTGACTGTTTTGATCAGGAGAGCCCCTGGGGAGAGAAGGGGCTTGAAAGCTATCAAGGCATGCTGGACAGCTACCTTCTCATTTTGGTTGATGTACAGAAGGATTTGCTGTGGGCTCCATTGGCTCTGTATGCACCTGCCACCCAGGTGTGCACCCCAGGCATAATCTGATGCGTCTGTGGTGAGGGTCTGGGCAGTGTGGGCTGGTGAGAAAGGTAGTCCTTTGTTGAGGGAGCATGCTGTTGGCCAGCAAAGAAAATCTTTTCAGCAGGAAGGTATTATAGGTTCATAGGAAGGTACTAGGCTATCTGCCCGATGGCATTTATAAGCCTAGCCAGAACGTATTGGCTTTCGCCGCCCACTTAGATTAGTTCCCTGTGCCTCTGCCCAGCAGAACCACTGAAGTGATCCCCAGGGTAAACTTTCTGTTTCCCCTCCACTCATCTGTTTCTTTTGAAGAGTGTTAGCAAGGAACTCTGCCTAATGTAGATTGGAATCTTAATCCAAAACATGGGAAGTCTCTGGGACAGGAATCTATCCCTCCAGCACGTCCTATTTATTGTTGTGGTGAGGTTTAGATCCCAAGAGCGTGTGGCTCGAGGGGATAAGGTTTTCTTTAGGTGGAGCATGCCCATCAATTCTGGGTTGGACATGGCCTTGTATGTCAGGCAGAGATCACCTCTGAGTAGGCGGTATGCAACAGAGTACAGCTGGAGTTTCTTCAGTCGAGCTGTATAGGGCATCTGTTTGAGGCCAGTGATCTTCTTGTTGAGGTACTTCTGTGGTCTCTCCAGCTGTTGCAGGTGTCTTGTAAGGTACATCCCAAATGGGGCGTTGTACTCTATGATGGGTCTGATGAGTGATGAGTAGAGGGGCACAATGACCTCTTTTGATCTGGATGCGAACCATTTTGCGATTAGGTGAGCCACGTAGAAGGATTTTCTATCCACTTTGGCAATGTGATTATCAAAGGTGAGATTACTATCTACTTGGGTCCCCAGATCCCTTATTACATCTTCCATATTTAGGGGACTACCACCTATGTGGTAGTTTGTGGGTACTTTGTTTTTTCCAAAGGAGATGACTATGCACTTTTTGGTATTTAGCTTGAGGCCATGATTTTGATACCAGATATCTGTCTCAGTGAGACCCTTTTGGAGGATGTCTGTGTCAGCCGGAGAGTCAATTATAGCCCCTAGTTTGCAGTCGTCTGCGAACTTGGTCAGCCATAGTCCTCCTGTGCTTGCCTGTACCTCTGAGAAGTATATACTGAACAGGAGGGGTCCTAGGACTGAGCCCTGGGGAACGCCACTTGTAACCGGTTTAGAGTCAGACCTAGCTCCCGCAACTCTCACCATGTGGGTTATGTCTGTGAGCCAGTTGGCAACCCATCTTGTGAAGTAGGGGTTTATGTTCAGGCTGGTGAGCTTGTCTATAACACCAGAATGGGGAATGGTGTCGAAGGCCTTTGCGAGGTCTAAGTAGGTTGTGTGTACCACCTTTCCCTTGTCTATAGCCTTGGTAACTGTCTCAAAGAAGCCCACCAGGATTAGGAAGCATGATCTGCCCTTAACAAAGCCGAACTGGGTAGGGTCCAGTGTTTGGAGGTTCCCAATGTCTCTTGTTAATGAGTTCCATGATGATGCACTCCATAGCCTTGCAGACCAAGCTAGTCAGGCTTATAGGGCGATAGTTCCCAGGGTCTGTTATGGCTCCACCTTTGTGGAGCGGAATAACCGTTGCTGTGCGCCACTCTATGGGTATGTAGCTTGTGGAAAGGCTGAGTTTGAACAGTGTGTTTAGGTGAAGGGTTAGTTCATATTTGGGCTCGTGTAGGACACAGCCTGGGACACCGTCTGGTCACATTGATGCTGTGTTTTTGGCTTTGGAGAGGACTGTTTTAACCTGAGTGTCTGTGATTTCTAGGACTCTACATTCTTCTGGTATGGTTATGGGCCCTTTTGGGGGTGAGAGAGGGGTGAAGTTTGCGCTGTACCTGTCTGTCAGGATGTTGGTGATATCAGTCGGTTCAGTGTATTTTGTGCCATTCTGCACTAACTCCGAACAGATCTGAGAATTGCCACTTAGATTCTTGACATAGCTAAAGAATGCCTTGTGGTTATCTTTGGAGTCCTTGGCAATTTTTCATTCGAAGCTCGCCTTGGATGATTTTATGAGCGATCGCAGTTTCTTGCTGATACTGATCAGGGATGTCTTCCCTTCATGGGATTTTACTCTTTTCTGTACTAGTTTCCTCCTTCTATTGTATAGCTTGTTTATGGCAGGAGTCCACCAGACTGGTTTCCTTTTCTTGGAGGAGTGAGTCTTAGTTTTGCTTGGGATAGCATAATCCATGCATTCTTGTAGGTGCCCGTAGAATGCATTAGTAAAGGATTTTGCAGCTTGGACAGCGTTATCCTTTAGCATGGGGGCTTTGAAAATTTCCACCTCGGTCTTAAGTAACGTGAAGTTTGCTTTTGAAAAGTTTTCATGATGGTTTCCTTGTCCGGGGGTGGGGGTGGATTCTGGATATCCAAAGTGATTTGTTTATGGTCAGATCTAACCAGCGAGGGGTTGACCTCCGGTGTGGAACACCAGTCGCCCATGTTGATGATGACCAGGTCCAATATGTTGTCACCTCTGGTGGGAGTGTTGACTAGTTGATCCAGGGCGTTTGAGTTTATAAATTCTAGGAAATGTTGGGCAAGAGAGTTAGTACTTGAGTAGTTCTCCCAGTTGTAGAACAAAAACACCAAATATCAGGAGAAAACCAATCTTTTAGCGTAAAATGATTTAATTCACTATTCGTCAAAGGCGACTTCATCAGAAATACAATTCACTACTACAGAAACACTTGAAATACTGTCAGCAAGTGAACAATTAATTGTATAACAAGCTGTTCAACTCATAAAACAATTATTTAATTAAAGTGAACCATCAATAAACTTAGTCCCACAGACTACTGTTTGCAGTAAAAAAATACATCTAAAAAAAACTTTATTTTTTAATACTAACTTTTCTGTTTTTTAAAAAAAAAAACATTTTATATTGACTGTGTCATTCAGCCCAGGATGTATGTAAGAAGCCAATCTCAGTTGCCATACCGCTTCTTTCTGTTCTATTTTGTTCCTATAATCACCTCCCCTGATGTCCTTGTTCACTGACTCAAGAACCGAGAAGGTGAACTTTTTCCAGTTAATGCACGTAGTGGAATGTTTGTACAAGGCATTGTTGACATTTTCTGTTCCTATAGCATACAAATGTTCAAGAATACGTGTCCTCAAACTTCTAGTGGACATTCCCACGTTGGACATCCACTACACACAGCCAAATAGGCAATACCTTCACTACCACAATCTAGTCTACCTGGAACAGTGATGTTGAAATCAAGGTGTTGCAAAAAAATATAAGAACCAGTGTGGATGTACCTACATACTTTACATCCCATACACTTATACATAACTCTGTTGTTTACTCCTAAACAATGGGAAGCATGTCCCCTCTCCAACATATCCTTGATGCTACAATTTTTCTTGTACACAAAACAAGGCACCTCACCCAATACATTTACCATGTCACCATTACCTAAAATGACTTTCCAATTCTCGTTAATAATTTTATGAATCTGGTTGTTGTCTAAACTTATGTCCAAACAAAACTTAGGTTTGCTCGGACCTACACCATCCGTATATGTTCTTTTTGTGAAACCTTTTACCAAAATGGGAGGAAAATCATTCTCCCTTCTACAGATAATCGTGCTGGCAGCTTTGTCTAGTAAATCTCTAGGATATCCCGTATCCAAAAATAACCTTCTAATAAACTGAACCTCCTTAAAAAAGGTGGTGTCATCCACGCTCATCCGTGTAGCCCGGATGAACTGGCCACGAGGAATGTTCTTTTTAGTAAAGGTGGGGTGATTACTTTTATAATGTACACAGCTGTTACAAAAAGTATTTTTTCAGTGAATACTACTATAAACCTCATTCGTAGTAGCTTCTCATCCAGTAATCACATCCAGGAATGAAACTTCACGACCAAAACCACTTAAGGTTGTTGTTGTTTGTCTTTCAGCATTTCCCGGTAAGGGGTCGCCACAGCGGAACTCCGGTCCGCTAATGATTGGCAGTAGATTTTTACGAAACGTTGAGGTGCCAGCTCAACGCCCAACCTTCAACAAAGGCACGCCCATTTACGCACGCATGTCTTTTGAACGCTACCCAACCACGGGGAGGACATGCAGACTCCACACAGAAGGCACTCCCAAGCCCAACCGAGAATTGAACGGGAGAACCTCTTGCTGTGAGGTAACAACACTACTGCTGTACCACAGCGACCAAAACCACTTAAGGTGAATGTTATAAATTCAGTGGTAGCACTTAAAGCATCTACGAAACCATCTACACTAAAACATTTCTTTTTAACAATAAAAAACAGGTCATCTACAAACCTTTTGTAAAAGACGACCTTGTCATGTAAATCCACATTAAGCAAAATTTCCAGCTCCCACCACCCAAGAACCAAACTTGCATAAGTGGGACCCACAGTGGCACCCATAGATACTCCTGACAATTGTTTATAGAAATTACCATTAAACATAAAATAACTGTGCTCCAATGGTAAATCTGACAACAAGGTGTAAGTGATCACACTGTGGTTACTCATACTGGTGTACTTATCCAAATGCCACCTAACAAAATCAACAACTGCTTCCTGGGGAATGCAAGTGAACAGTGAAGTCACATCAACTGTGAGCATCAAAAACTGTTCACTGCCATTATCCAAACTGAAAAAAAAGTTCTTAAGTTTTCCAAAAAATTCCAGGAATCGGCAATGTATGACGGTAAAGTACAGTTTTGTACCTACCATAAATGTAGATGTTCGAGTGTTCACACTGCTGCAGTCATTACACTTGGATTATCCTGCCATCAGGTGGTCCCGTAGTCAGCCAGAGTTCCAAAGTCTTGGTCCGGCATCGGTTGCTGTTGCTTCTTCCCTGACGTCAGTGTGCCAGGGGTATATAAGATGCATCCGACACCATTTTCTTCAGATTTTCTTGCCCCAGATGTCAGGTGCCCCCAAGTAGGTAGGCAATACATATTGCTAATAAAAGATATACATATAAAAATAAAAACAATACCTTCAGTTACAAGCAAATACACCACAAAGGTTGTATAGGATAGAAAGGTATTGATAAGTCCAGCTAGTTCAGAGGGGATGGAGGGTAACCTGGACTGCAGCAATGTGAACACTCGAACATCTACATTTACGGTAGGTACAAAACTGTACTATGTTTATCGTGTTACACTGCTGCAGTCATTACACTTGGGTAGAATCCCAAAGCTAAGGTTGGGTGGCTGGTCTATAAAGAGTTAGGATTGGCTATGAGGCCTTGCAGAACTACAGTGGCAAATCCTGCTCTGGATTTAGAGTAAAGAGGCAAGTGGTAATGCTTGGTAAAGGTGTGCACTGAGCTCCAAGTTGCAGCCTCCAAAATTTCCTTGGTAGGTACTCCTCTGAGAAAGGCTGTTGAAGTGGCTGTTGCCCTGGTGAAAGTGGCCTTATGTTATTTGGGACTGATTTTCCATGCTGTGTGTAGCAGTAATGTATACAGTGTCATATCCATTTGGATATAGTCTGCTTTGAAATAGCCTTGCCCTGTGATCCTGCAGCATATGCTACAAACAGTTGCTCAGTTGTCCTGAAAGCTTTTGTTTTGTCCAAGTAGAAGCGTAGCTGCCTGTGTATGTCCAAAGAATGCAGAAGTTCCCCCCCTTTATTTTGGGGTTTTGGATAAAAAGTTGGCAAATGGATGGTTTGATTAAGAGCCACATTAGATACCACCTTTGGCATAAAGGTAGGGCTTGTCCTTAAAGAAACCCTGTCCTGATGAAAAATTATAAAAGGTTCCACTGCCATTAATGCCTGTAGCTCTGAGATTCTTCATGCTAAAGTTACTGCAAGGAGCAGAGCTGTTTTCCATGATAAAAATTTTAGATCGGCTGTATTGGCTGGCTCAAAAGGTGGCAGGGTTAGTTTTTCCAAAATGAAATTGAGGTCCCAAGTTGGTGTTGGTGCTCTCTGGGGCGGTCTTATGTTTTTAGCCCCTCTGAGGTACTGTTTTAGCAAGGGATGAGAGAATAAAGGAGGATTTGTGTTGTAATGTGCTGAAACGGCAGAGGCGTGGATCTTAATTGATGAGAAGGATAGACCTCTGTCCAGCATCTCAGTTAAGTATTGTAAAATCTGAGGAATGTTTGGAAGTAGAGGGTCAAGGTTTTGAGCCTGGTTCCAGGTGCAGCATCTCTTCCATTTTTCTGAGTAAGCTTTCCTGGTGCTAGGCCACCTGGCCTCCAAAATGACATCCATAACAGCTTTAGAGAGAGGTGTTGCCTGTTTGACTAATGAATCTGCCATGCAGACAGGTTTAGGGTTTTGAGCTGACCGTGCAGGATCTGATTGTTTTGTTGAGTCAGAAGGTGTGGAATTTGAGGCAAAATCCATGGTGGGCCTTGAGCTAAGTTCCTTAAGGTAGGGTACCAGTGCTGGCGTGGCCAGTCTGGAGCAATCAGGATTATCTGTGGTTTTTCTTGTCTGGCTTTTAGGAGTACCTTTGAAAGGAGAGGCAGTGGCAGGAAGGCATAAACTTTTAGGTTTTTCCAGCTGAACAAAAGAGCATCAACTTTCCATGCTTGTTTGTGATAAGTCCTTGTGCAGAATTTTTGTAATTGGCAATTCAGTGGGGAGGCAAAAAGATCTATGTCTGGGCATCCCCATTTTTTCGTTACCATGCTGAAAATCTGTGGATTCAATTTCCATTCGTGAGGGTCCATGATATTTCTGCTTAGATCGTCTGCCAGATTATTTTTCTTTCCTGGCAGGAATTGTGCTTGCAGGTGAACTTGATACGTTAGAGCTGTGTTCCACAAGGTCATGGCTTGCCTGCATAGGGGATAAGAATGAGTGCCCCCTTGTTTGTTTATGTACCACATTACTGTGGTGTTGTCTGTCTTTAATAATAATTGTCCTGGATGCAGAAGGTCCTTGAAAGCTGTTAGGGCATTTTGAACAGCCAACATCTCTTTTTGATTGGTGTGAAGATGCATCTGGTCTGTGGTCCACTTGCCCTGAATGCATTTTCCTGCCATGTGTGCTCCCCAGGCGTAATCCGAAGCATCTGTTGTTAGAGTCTGCTGGGCTGTGGGTAGGGTAAAAGGCTGACCCTTGTTTAGGTGACATGCCTGTGCCCACCATCGAAACTCCTGTTGTAGGCAGGGAATCATTGGGATTACTGCTTCTAAACTGTGAGAGTGTTGAGTCCAAACACTTTTTAGGTACCATTGTGATTTAATCATATGCAGTCTGGCATATGATATTAATAGTATGCAGGATGCCATGAATCCCAGGGCCTGCAGAACTTTTCTTGCAGGGAGATGGGACTTTTTTGCCAGTAGTTGAAAATATTGAGTTAGTTGAACTTGTTTGTCTGGCATTAGGTAAGCCACCTGGGCCTTTGTATTTAAGCTGGCACCCAGGAATATAATCTGTTGTGAGGGCACTAGTTTTGACTTCTTTTCGTTTACTGTGTACCCAAGAGAAATTAGCAACCTTTTTACAAATGCCAGATGCTGTAGAAGAATGTTGAATTCCTTTTTGTCTGCAAAATGCAATTACTGGTGCCAGGCACTTTGTGAAGACCCTGGGCGCAGTAGATAAGCCAAAGGGCAGTGCAGAGAATTGGTAGTGCATTGTACCAGCTTTGAATCTGAGGTATCTTCTGCAATTTTGTCTGATAGGGACATGCAGGTATGCCTCTTTGAGGTCCAGAGTAACAAGCCAAGCCTTCTTGCCCAGCATGGGTAGAAGCTGCTGTAATGTCAACATTTTGAATTTCGGAATATCCAGGTAAGTATTTAGAATTGAAAGGTCTAGTATGGGCCTCCAGGCCTTGTCCTTTCTGGGGACCAGGAAGAGTCTTGAGTAAAATCCTTGTCCTTGTTCCTGTTGTGGTACTTTTTGAATAGCTCTCATGTCCATGACGGCTGAAATTTGTTTCTGTGCCTCTGCCCATTGATTTTGTGGCAGGTCTGGCATTCCTTTTAGCCTTGGTAAAGTATGAAAGTGGAACCTGTAACCTTGAAACACAATATTCAGAACCCATTTGTCTTGGGTGATTGTTTGCCAGTTTTGAGAATAAAGTGCTAGTTTCCCCCCTAAGGGGGCTTCCAAAAGGGAAGTGCTTGGCGTACGAAGTGGAAAGTCATTGTGACTGTTTCCTGTAAGGTTGAGACTTGTTCTCACCTCCTTTTGGGGTTGAGGTGCCCCACTGTCATTGTCTCTTTGAGCCTTGGGGTTAAGATCTGCCTCTTGGGCGTCTGTATCTGCCTCTCTGTGGCCTGTCTGACACTGGAAAGGACCAATTCTTTGTAAGCCAATTTCTGCTAAATCGAGGTGGCTGTACCTGTAAGAAATACTTGACTGTTTGCATAGATTTAGCTTTATCCTCCATTTTCTTTAACACCTCTTCTGCCTTAACACCAAACAAGGTATCATGCTGTAAAGGAGCATCCAATAATTTTGCCTTAACATGATCGGGTAAACTCTGTTCTTTTAACCAAGCATGTCTTTGAATCACAGAACCTGTAACTGCGGCTCTACAAGAGGCTTTTAAAGAATTAAAACCACATTGTAGAGTATGTTTTCCCATCTGTTCAACTGCATGCAATAAATCCTGCATTTCTTTACAATCAGGAGCTTCTGAGCTTGCAAGCATTTTCTGTTTTAACTGAGCCATTAAATATTGTTGGTACTTAAGCATGTGAAACTGGCAATTTAAAGCTCTTACTGCTAAAGTTGCAGAAGTGTGTACTTTCTTCCCCCATCTATCCAAAGCTCTGCAATCTCTGTCAGAGGGTACTGGATTTTTTGCAATGGAAGCCTTAACCCCTTTTTGACCCTGGGAAATAGTTTCTGGATCAGCCGAAGGGTTTTTATAAAGAAACTTGTGAGAGTCTGGGACTCTATAATATCTATTTGGCTTGGCTGGTGCATGGGGCAAAGAATCAGGTGATAAGCTGGATTCAGAGAACACATCATCCACAACATCTAGCACAGGCGGAATAGCCAAGGGCCTGTGCTGAGGCAATAAAAGGAAATCCCTGAGCCTTTTCTTGGATTCTGAGTAATCCTAACTTTCCCAATGGAAATGTTCCATCATGGTACGTAAAGTTTCCCCAAAAGAATAATCCTCAGGAGGAGAGGCTGAAGGGATAGATTCTTCAGCATCAGAGTCCTCGTAGGGGGGTAGAGAGTATCCCTGGTCTGAAGAGGAATCAGAGGAAATGGAAACCTGATCAGAGGAATCATAGTCTGTATCCTGCCTAGGCCTTTTCTCAGGAGGGGGATGGGAACCCCTGATTAGAGTAATGAGGTCTTCGGCCATTTTATGCAACTGTTTCTTAGGCATGGAGGTCTGTCCAGGAGAATGCTGTACTTGTTTCTTTGTCTTTAATGGTACTTTTGTCTTGGCTGTTGTTTTAATGGTAAGTTGTGAAAGTCTGAAAACACCCTCAGAAGCCGATGCCTGGTCAGCGGCTCCGGACCCATCTGAGGGATTAGTTTCCGTAGGCCCAATACCTTGAGTTTCCAGAGGCCTAGTTGTCTCCACGTGGGAGTCGGAGGTGGCCTGTGGCACTGAGGTGTGTCAGGGGCTGCGAAAGCGCCTCACTGTGAACCGGCGAACCGGCGACTGGCCTAGAAGAGGTTTTGTCATCGGTTTTGGACCTGGGATGCCTGCCTTTATCCTTGCCCTTGTGTTTTTTCAGTATTGCGGTCGTCGGTTGATCCTATGGCATAGTATAATTGAACCTTCGGCCAAAGTAGTGCAAAGCAAAATCAAAACGTCTTTTTATAGTGCGTTTGTTAAATCTAGCACAAAACCGACAACTAGTGATGTCGTGATCAGGGCCTGGGCATAGGATACAGTAAGAGTGGAAGTCCTTATGAGGTATTTGCTTCCCACAAGCAATACAGTTAACTTTTTCTGACATCGGTCTGAGGCAAGAAAAAAGTTTCCCCAACGGGGTACTTAGCTTTATTGAAGACTTCGGATCTGAAATTCGACTTCGAAAATCTCAGGAGTTGGCTGACCGGTACTTGCGAACTGCTTCTGCTTCGGGCACCATGCAACAAGAAAGACAGAAGAAAATGGCATCGGATGCATCTTACATACCCCTGGCACACTGACGTCAGGGAAGAAGCGACAGCAATCAACGCCGGACCAAGACTTTGGAACTCTGGCCGACTATGGGACCGCTTGACGGCAGCATAACCCAAGTGTAATGACTGCAGCAGTGTAACACGATGAACATCTGCTTCACATATGGCTTCAGAACATAATCTAAGTATAAAGAGATGCAATCTGTACAACCCCGAGGTAGAAATGATAGGCCTAAAAGGGGGATTGGTAATACTCTTATGGAGCTTAGGTATTCTAAAAAGCACACCTATTCTGGGATCTTCCACGTGCAAGAAGTCAAAGACTTCTTTAGATATTTGACCATCCATTAACAAACCATAAAGAGTGGCAGAGATGAAACCATAACATTTCAAAATGTCAAATTTCGACACCTTTTTATATTCCAACTGGTTAGCCAACATAAGCTCCATTGCATTATTGTAGTCATTAGTACCCATGACCACAATCCCATCCCCCTTGTTGGCCTTCGTAAACCTTAAATCTTTGTTACATATCTATGATTCGAGAGTGGGGCATGGTATCAAAGGGCTTGGCGACATCCAGATAGACTGTGTGGACAACCTTATCCTCGTCCACAGCTCTGGAGAATGATTCAAAGAAGTCAATCAGGTTCAGGAGACAAGATCGGCCCTTCACGAACCCAAACTGGGTGGGGTCCAGTGTTTGTAGGTTGCCAATGTCTTTGTTAATAAGTTCCATGACAATACAATCCATGGCCTTGCAGATCAGGCTCGTCAGACTAATGGGGCGGTAGTTCCAGGGATCCAAGGTGAATCCCTCTTGTGGAGTGGGATAACTGTAGCTGTGCGCCACTCAGTGGGCATGAAGCCTGAGGTGAGGCTATGATTAAACATGACTCTTAGGTGAGGTGCCAATTCATTTTGTAGTTCATGTAATACACAGAGCGGGATGTCATCTGGTCCCATGGATGCTGTATTCTAAGCTTTGGAGAGTGCGTTAATTTGGCAATCTTCCGGTATTGAGATGGGCCATTTAGGGGGTGAAAAGGGGGTGAAGTTGGCAGTGAATTGATCAGCCAGGATATTGGCAATATCCTTGGGATCAGTACATTTAGTGCTATTCTGTTGTAGCTCTGAGCAGATCTGAGCATTGCCATTTAGATTCTTGACATAGTTATAGAATGCCTTGTGGTTGTCTTTGGAATCTTTGACAATTTTATTTTCATAGCTAGCTTTGGAGAATTTTATGAGGGATCTCAGCTTCTTACTGAGGCTGGTAAGGGAGTATTTTGCATCCTGGGATTTTCCACTTTTCTGCAACAGTTTCTTCCTTTTGTTGTAAAATTTGTTTATGGCAAGGGACCACCAGATTGGCTTCCTTTTTTTTTTGAGAAGAGCATCTTGGTTCTATTTGGGATGGCACGATTCATGCATGAGTGGAAGTGCTCGTACAGTGCCTTAATGTAGGATTCAGCAGTCGAACTTTCAGTTCCAGTCTGCATGGGTGTCATGAAGTTTGCCACTTCTGACTTGAGTAGCATGAAGTTGGCTTTGGAGAAGTTTTTTATGGAGG